>NC_059206.1:18514120-18774120 GCF_020615455.1 Coregonus clupeaformis
ATTGACGTGGAAACATTGGTGTTTCCTTTATTTTGGCAGTTACCAATATGTATTCATGGTCAGGCCAAGTATTGATGTTTGTGATGTTCTGTCTGAGACAGACTGTGTCCTCAGATTATTGTCTCTAAAGGAGAGCAGGGGAGAAACTGGGTCAACTCTTACGCGAGTGTTACTTACAACATAAACCTAGCAATAAGACACACACACACACACACGTCCTCAGGGGGTATTCACAAAGACTGAAACAAGGAGGTGATTAGTATTCCGATCAGTTGTTTGTAAAGCCTCAAAGAAGAGAATTGTCTCTATTCTCAAAGTCTGTAGCAGTGTCCTCTTTGGTTACTGAACCCCCAATCACAAATCAGTCTGCCTGAAGTACCTCCTCATGTTTAACTGATTATTAGGCCTAATTTGATATTGTGTATCCCTTATGGATAGGCCAGGTACAGGTCTATTGTACCAACAATTAACCTGCAGGCTCTCTACAGCAGTTGTTCTCAAACATCTCCTCTGGGACCCCCAGACGTTTCT
Source organism: Coregonus clupeaformis (assembly GCF_020615455.1). Classification (NCBI taxonomy): domain Eukaryota; kingdom Metazoa; phylum Chordata; class Actinopteri; order Salmoniformes; family Salmonidae; genus Coregonus; species Coregonus clupeaformis. The sequence continues at coordinate 18,514,652 of NC_059206.1, forward strand.
GTCTCACCTGATTCACCTAATCATGATGATTAGTTGACAAGCTCAATCATGTGTGCTAGCTCTGGAAAAGATCAAACACATGGAACAGCTGGGGGTCCCTGAAGAGAGGTTTGAGAACCACTGATCTATAGGACCAACCCACAGGGATCCATACTGTCTATAGAACCAGCCCACAGGGATCCATACTCTCTATAGAACCAGCCCACAGGGATCCATACACTCTATAGAACCAGCCCACAGGGATCCATACTCTCTATAGAACCAACCCACAGGGATCCATTCTCTCTATGGAACCAGCCCACAGGGATCCATACCAGGCTCTCTATAGAACCAACCCTATACGATCACAAGACCATGTTTCTCCAAACATTTCTGGCACCAAAGCGTCATCTTCGGTACAAAGAAACTAGCATGTCACTCTTGGAGCGACAGTTGGTTCTCAGGCCACAGGAAGATGATGTCACAGCACCAAGCCAACAACTAGCAGCAAATGAATTACTCCTTCACTTCCGGAAGGGAAAAAAACAGTATTATTTTAAATAAGACAGACTCTGTGCTATCATATCATTGTGTCTAGTAATTTATATCCATCCATCTCCATGATTATGTCTGTTGGGAAATGTAAATATTGGTGACCAATATCAAATAACGTTTTGTAACTTAGGTGTAATTTCTGCTAAATGTATACCTATCAATTGGAAAGCATCATACTCACAGTCAATAACGAACTGGAGGGCTGAACTATGTAGTTACATTCCATTCCATTCTGTGTTTTATCAAATTAAGCAAAACAAAAGACATGTTTGATCAAATCTGCAAACCTTACATTGACCATCTTGAGGAGTGTGACATTTCCCAACAGTCATAATCATGTTTGAATTTGATATGTCTATGTGTTTTGGAAAGGGAGGCTACTGTGTGTTTTTGTGCATTCATAGACAGCTGTGGGCATGTTGTGGTGTAAATCAGGTGTGGTGGTTGTGTTTCTGTTCATAGACAGTTGTGGGCATGTTGTGGTGTAAATCAGGTGTGGTGGTTGTGTTTCTGTTCATAGACAGTTGTGGGCATGTTGTGGTGTAAATCAGGTGTGGTGGTTGTGTTTCTGTTCATAGACAGTTGTGGGCATGTTGTGGTGTAAATCAGGTGTGGTGGTTGTGTTTCTGTTCATAGACAGTTGTGGGCATGTTGTGGTGTAAATCAGGTGTGGTGGTTGTGTTTCTGTTCATAGACAGTTGTGGGCATGTTGTGGTGTAAATCAGGTGTGGTGGTTGTGTTTCTGTTCATAGACAGTTGTGGGCATGTTGTGGTGTAAATCAGGTGTGGTGGTTGTGTTTCTGTTCATAGACAGTTGTGGGCATGTTGTGGTGTAAATCAGGTGTGGTGGTTGTGTTTCTGTTCATAGACAGTTGTGGGCATGTTGTGGTGTAAATCAGGTGTGGTGGTTGTGTTTCTGTTCATAGACAGTTGTGGGCATGTTGTGGTGTAAATCAGGTGTGGTGGTTGTGTTTCTGTTCATAGACAGTTGTGGGCATGTTGTGGTGTAAATCAGGTGTGGTGGTTGTGTTTCTGTTCATAGACAGTTGTGGGCATGTTGTGGTGTAAATCAGGTGTGGTGGTTGTGTTTCTGTTCATAGACAGTTGTGGGCATGTTGTGGTGTAAATCAGGTGTGGTGGTTGTGTTTCTGTTCATAGACAGTTGTGGGCATGTTGTGGTGTAAATCAGGTGTGGTGGTTGTGTTTCTGTTCATAGACAGTTGTGGGCATGTTGTGGTGTAAATCAGGTGTGGTGGTTGTGTTTCTGTTCATAGACAGTTGTGGGCATGTTGTGGTGTAAATCAGGTGTGGTGGTTGTGTTTCTGTTCATAGACAGTTGTGGGCATGTTGTGGTGTAAATCAGGTGTGGTGGTTGTGTTTCTGTTCATAGACAGTTGTGGGCATGTTGTGGTGTAAATCAGGTGTGGTGGTTGTGTTTCTGTTCATAGACAGTTGTGGGCATGTTGTGGTGTAAATCAGGTGTGGTGGTTGTGTTTCTGTTCATAGACAGTTGTGGGCATGTTGTGGTGTAAATCAGGTGTGGTGGTTGTGTTTCTGTTCATAGACAGTTGTGGGCATGTTGTGGTGTAAATCAGGTGTGGTGGTTGTGTTTCTGTTCATAGACAGTTGTGGGCATGTTGTGGTGTAAATCAGGTGTGGTGGTTGTGTTTCTGTTCATAGACAGTTGTGGGCATGTTGTGGTGTAAATCAGGTGTGGTGGTTGTGTTTCTGTTCATAGACAGTTGTGGGCATGTTGTGGTGTAAATCAGGTGTGGTGGTTGTGTTTCTGTTCATAGACAGTTGTGGGCATGTTGTGGTGTAAATCAGGTGTGGTGGTTGTGTTTCTGTTCATAGACAGTTGTGGGCATGTTGTGGTGTAAATCAGGTGTGGTGGTTGTGTTTCTGTTCATAGACAGTTGTGGGCATGTTGTGGTGTAAATCAGGTGTGGTGGTTGTGTTTCTGTTCATAGACAGTTGTGGGCATGTTGTGGTGTAAATCAGGTGTGGTGGTTGTGTTTCTGTTCATAGACAGTTGTGGGCATGTTGTGGTGTAAATCAGGTGTGGTGGTTGTGTTTCTGTTCATAGACAGTTGTGGGCATGTTGTGGTGTAAATCAGGTGTGGTGGTTGTGTTTCTGTTCATAGACAGTTGTGGGCATGTTGTGGTGTAAATCAGGTGTGGTGGTTGTGTTTCTGTTCATAGACAGTTGTGGGCATGTTGTGGTGTAAATCAGGTGTGGTGGTTGTGTTTCTGTTCATAGACAGTTGTGGGCATGTTGTGGTGTAAATCAGGTGTGGTGGTTGTGTTTCTGTTCATAGACAGTTGTGGGCATGTTGTGGTGTAAATCAGGTGTGGTGGTTGTGTTTCTGTTCATAGACAGTTGTGGGCATGTTGTGGTGTAAATCAGGTGTGGTGGTTGTGTTTCTGTTCATAGACAGTTGTGGGCATGTTGTGGTGTAAATCAGGTGTGGTGGTTGTGTTTCTGTTCATAGACAGTTGTGGGCATGTTGTGGTGTAAATCAGGTGTGGTGGTTGTGTTTCTGTTCATAGACAGTTGTGGGCATGTTGTGGTGTAAATCAGGTGTGGTGGTTGTGTTTCTGTTCATAGACAGTTGTGGGCATGTTGTGGTGTAAATCAGGTGTGGTGGTTGTGTTTCTGTTCATAGACAGTTGTGGGCATGTTGTGGTGTAAATCAGGTGTGGTGGTTGTGTTTCTGTTCATAGACAGTTGTGGGCATGTTGTGGTGTAAATCAGGTGTGGTGGTTGTGTTTCTGTTCATAGACAGTTGTGGGCATGTTGTGGTGTAAATCAGGTGTGGTGGTTGTGTTTCTGTTCATAGACAGTTGTGGGCATGTTGTGGTGTAAATCAGGTGTGGTGGTTGTGTTTCTGTTCATAGACAGTTGTGGGCATGTTGTGGTGTAAATCAGGTGTGGTGGTTGTGTTTCTGTTCATAGACAGTTGTGGGCATGTTGTGGTGTAAATCAGGTGTGGTGGTTGTGTTTCTGTTCATAGACAGTTGTGGGCATGTTGTGGTGTAAATCAGGTGTGGTGGTTGTGTTTCTGTTCATAGACAGTTGTGGGCATGTTGTGGTGTAAATCAGGTGTGGTGGTTGTGTTTCTGTTCATAGACAGTTGTGGGCATGTTGTGGTGTAAATCAGGTGTGGTGGTTGTGTTTCTGTTCATAGACAGTTGTGGGCATGTTGTGGTGTAAATCAGGTGTGGTGGTTGTGTTTCTGTTCATAGACAGTTGTGGGCATGTTGTGGTGTAAATCAGGTGTGGTGGTTGTGTTTCTGTTCATAGACAGTTGTGGGCATGTTGTGGTGTAAATCAGGTGTGGTGGTTGTGTTTCTGTTCATAGACAGTTGTGGGCATGTTGTGGTGTAAATCAGGTGTGGTGGTTGTGTTTCTGTTCATAGACAGTTGTGGGCATGTTGTGGTGTAAATCAGGTGTGGTGGTTGTGTTTCTGTTCATAGACAGTTGTGGGCATGTTGTGGTGTAAATCAGGTGTGGTGGTTGTGTTTCTGTTCATAGACAGTTGTGGGCATGTTGTGGTGTAAATCAGGTGTGGTGGTTGTGTTTCTGTTCATAGACAGTTGTGGGCATGTTGTGGTGTAAATCAGGTGTGGTGGTTGTGTTTCTGTTCATAGACAGTTGTGGGCATGTTGTGGTGTAAATCAGGTGTGGTGGTTGTGTTTCTGTTCATAGACAGTTGTGGGCATGTTGTGGTGTAAATCAGGTGTGGTGGTTGTGTTTCTGTTCATAGACAGTTGTGGGCATGTTGTGGTGTAAATCAGGTGTGGTGGTTGTGTTTCTGTTCATAGACAGTTGTGGGCATGTTGTGGTGTAAATCAGGTGTGGTGGTTGTGTTTCTGTTCATAGACAGTTGTGGGCATGTTGTGGTGTAAATCAGGTGTGGTGGTTGTGTTTCTGTTCATAGACAGTTGTGGGCATGTTGTGGTGTAAATCAGGTGTGGTGGTTGTGTTTCTGTTCATAGACAGTTGTGGGCATGTTGTGGTGTAAATCAGGTGTGGTGGTTGTGTTTCTGTTCATAGACAGTTGTGGGCATGTTGTGGTGTAAATCAGGTGTGGTGGTTGTGTTTCTGTTCATAGACAGTTGTGGGCATGTTGTGGTGTAAATCAGGTGTGGTGGTTGTGTTTCTGTTCATAGACAGTTGTGGGCATGTTGTGGTGTAAATCAGGTGTGGTGGTTGTGTTTCTGTTCATAGACAGTTGTGGGCATGTTGTGGTGTAAATCAGGTGTGGTGGTTGTGTTTCTGTTCATAGACAGTTGTGGGCATGTTGTGGTGTAAATCAGGTGTGGTGGTTGTGTTTCTGTTCATAGACAGTTGTGGGCATGTTGTGGTGTAAATCAGGTGTGGTGGTTGTGTTTCTGTTCATAGACAGTTGTGGGCATGTTGTGGTGTAAATCAGGTGTGGTGGTTGTGTTTCTGTTCATAGACAGTTGTGGGCATGTTGTGGTGTAAATCAGGTGTGGTGGTTGTGTTTCTGTTCATAGACAGTTGTGGGCATGTTGTGGTGTAAATCAGGTGTGGTGGTTGTGTTTCTGTTCATAGACAGTTGTGGGCATGTTGTGGTGTAAATCAGGTGTGGTGGTTGTGTTTCTGTTTATAGACAGTTGTGGGCATGTTGTGGTGTAAATCAGGTGTGGTGGTTGTGTTTCTGTTCATAGACAGTTGTGGGCATGTTGTGGTGTAAATCAGGTGTGGTGGTTGTGTTTCTGTTTGTTGGTTCTGTTTGTATGTGTTTATAAATAAAATAGAAAAATAAGAAGAATATGACATAACACTTTACTTGACACCCTGCGTCATAACACGTTATGACATGGTCATAACCATGTCATGAGGTCATAACCTCTGTAGCTCAGCTGGTAGAACACGGCGCTTGTAACGCCAAGGTAGTGGGTTCGATCCCCGGGACCACCCATACACAAAAAATGTATGCACGCATGACTGTAAGTCGCTTTGGATAAAAGCGTCTGCTAAATGGCATATTATATTATTATATTACATAACTTGTCATAACCTGTCATATGGTCATTACACTGTCATGACTCATATATTTACACCTGTTCTGACATATATTGCGTTACTTTATGGCTGGTTATGACACCTACATAAGAGTGTCAAAAACCCACATTTATTCAAATGTGTTTTTTCCCTGCCACAAAGTTTCCTTTCATTTGAAAGTTTGTTTCTTAAGTCCTTTGTTGTTGTAATGAATTCTGTTTACAGTCATGTTTTTTCCATCCTATTTTAAATAACTATCAGAAAATACACTTTATGACACTGTCATGAAGCATTATGACCATCCTGTGTCACTTTACTTAGACTAAGAAAATGCACTTTATGACACTGTATTTGTATTTATTATGCCAAGAGTGTGCAAAGCTGTCATCAAGGCAAAGGGTGGCTATTTGAAGAATCTCACATTTTATAATATATTTTGATTTGTTTAACACTTTTTTGGTTACTATATGATTCCATATGTGTTATTTCATAGTTTTGATGTCTTCACTATTATTCTACAATGTAAAAAATAGTAAAAATAAAGAAAAACCCTTGAATGAGTAGGTGTGTCCAAACTTTTGACTGGTTGTGTACATTATAATTAAAAAATGTAACATTAAAATACATTTTACAACAGATTTCACAATACATTAAGTGTGTGCTCAAGAAGCATAATGACCATCATAATCATATAAGCCAGATAGGCCTATCACGTACACGCCCTTATGTCAGTCATCAGTCAAAAAGAGGGTGTCTTGTCCTGCTCCTGAAATCTGCTCCTGCATTCATCCCAGTCATCAGCAACAGAGCATTGGGGTAGGTGTATGTCTGACATCAATTTGTACACAATTACAATGATAATTTAATATGGTCAATTTCAGAAAATGTAAAATAATATAAACATACTGTTGACAAGTAGGCCATGGCGTAATGGAATGTTTTGCCTTGTGTGGTAGGTTTTGTGGGTTTTGACACTCTTATGTAGGTGTCATAACCAGCCATAAAACAATGCAATATATGTCACAACAGGTCATGAGCGTGTTATGAACATATTATGACAGGTTATGACAAGTTATGTCAGCTGTTGACATATTATGACATGGTTATGACCGTGTCATAACGTGCTATGACCTGGGTGTCAAGTAAAGTGTTACTGAATATTATATGAATCCTATACAGTAAAATTGCCAATTTGTGTGCAATCAATTAGCTTAATTTCTCAGAGATCAAATTATATTTCAACAAAATAATGTTGCAGGAATGCTCATCTTATCTGTTTCTAACAACAGAAACAATTGCAGAACAATCTGAGATGGTGGGTGTCGAAATCCTCTTTCTTGTGCTTTTTGAGGTGGAACGACCCAATCAGAACACAGGCTCCATGACAACCTCTGTTAAACAGTATGTACAGTATCTCTCTGTCCTGCTGCTCTGCTCTGCTCAGTGTTCTGTCTGATTTAAACACAGTCTATATTTACCCTACTCAAACACACACACACACACACACACACACAGAGGCAACACACACACTACAGACTGTAGAGAATGTAATCATGGCAGGCCTTGGGGAGACTGAATGCTTTCGTATATCCAGTAAAGCTGATCCTCCACAGAGGAAGCTATGTTTAGATGGCTGCTGCAGAGAGAGAGGGGCAGAGCGAGAGAGAGGGAGCGAGAAAGAGAGGGAGAGAGTTATATTGATAAGGGAGAAGGGAGGAGAAAGAGAGAGAGAGCGAGAGAGAGAGAGGAAGAGAGAGGAAGAGAGAGAGAGAGAGAGAGAGAGAGAGAGAGAGAGAGAGAGAGAGAGAGAGAGAGAGAGAGAGAGAGAGAGAGAGAGAGAGAGAGAGAGAGAGAGAGAGAGAGAGAGAGGTATGGCTCCAGATGACCTGAACCATACCACCAACACCCTTGCCTCTCCTCTTTGGTGCTCCCTCTCTTCCCCCTTCACTACCCCTCCAATGATTTTAGATTTGTGGGGAGTAGTGAACGAGTCACGAGTGCACACTTCAGGAGGAAGGAAAGATTGGGATGCAACCACTGTAACCATGGGTGTGTTCAGTTCGCTTCAACGTTTGCTACATTGGGTGACGGTTTGTACTGAACGACACCTTTCCCCAAAACGGTGCACACAGTTCTTCAACAGCCTTTGCTCCCGTTTAGTGGGTGTGGCGAGGTGTGGCCTGATCAATATGGGTTTGACCCACTGAGCTTATAATTGAACTGGAGACAGCATCCAAGATGGACGCCTGTTGTTTTCAGTGCACACTGGAGCCATGCGCGAGCAGTGACAACCTCCTCACGCCATCCAGAAACATGACAGAAAGTGGATGAATATAAAATGTGAGTGATCTACATTTTTGTTTGTCTCTAAGACAATTGCTTGAATCATGTAATGGATGTTTTGCATAGAAAGGTGATAACTAAAGTGTCTTATTTGGAATTTTCTAATTTGACTTCTCTATGGGTCCATCTATGGAAATTGTATTTTTTGGCTTGAATTCAGCTAAACTGCAATACCGAAAGTGTCATTTTAGTACATTTACATTTTAGTCATTTAGCAGACGCTCTTATCCAGAGTGACTTACAGTTAGTGAGTGCATACATTATTTGTTTATTTTTCATACTGGCCCCACGTGGGAATCAAACCCACAACCCTGGCGTTGCAAACGCCATGCTCTACCAACTGAGCTACACCCCTGCCGGCTATTCCCTCCCCTACCCTGGACGACGCTGTCTCCCGGTCGTGGCCGGCTACGACAGAGCCAGGATTTGAACCAGGATCTCTAGTGGCACCCTGGCGTTGCAAACGCCATGCTCTACCAACTGAGCTACACCCCTGCGGGCCATTCCCTCCCCTACCCTGGACGACGCTGTCTCCCAGTCGCGGCCTGCTACGACAGAGCCAGGATTCGAACCAGGATCTCTAGTGGCACAGCCTTAGACCACTGTGCCACTCGGGAGCTAGTACAGTGGAACCGTGCTTCTAGATCAGAACCCTGGGGCCTTGGTGTGACCATCTGAAATCGCAAAGCTCATGCAGCACACCATATGGTAACTTCCATCTGGGCCACCATAATCACATTGTTTGTGATTATGGTGCACATATCTGCACATATATGATGTAGTACGCAATTTCCGGGCACCAGTGTTTGAGTGCTACTTTCAGAACTACTGGCTAAAAAGTATACAAAAGTACCAGAGAATCTCTTTAACCTGACTATTACCACAACAAGCTCTCACAGTCTTAGAAGTTCATCCACATTCTCCAAACACCACATTTAGAAGTTGCTCCAAACTTCACATTTCAAAGTGTTTTTGTTGATCCTGCTGCTCTGTATCGTTCCGTTTCTCCAAACGTCAAATTTTATCCAAAGCGACTTACAGTCATGCGTGCATACATTTTTGTGTATGGGTGGCCCCAGGGATCAAACCCACTACCTTGGCGTTACAAGCGCCGTGCTCTACCAGCTGAGCTACAGAAGACCACTCACTCCTTTGTTTCGCCCGTCAAGTACTGCTAACGTTTATGCAAATTATGTATTTGTTTTCACAACGAGTTAAGTATTGTCCGTTGTTAGCGTACATGTGCAATAGTAGCCTATTGCCATTCAAGTGTATTATCATGGTACCTGTTTAGAGGTGTTAATGGTTTATGCCAGCTAAGGTTAAGTCCTTTTAGGATGCCCAGGCTGTAGTCATTAGTGCACACGTAGCAAAAGGTTTTGCAAAGAAAACTAGTTTCTTATTGGACAAGTTCAGGTAGGCCCGTTTGCTTCCTTTACTTATAATAATAATAATAATAATAATAATAATAATAATAATAATAATAATAATAATAATAATAATAATAATAAAAATAATAGCTCTGCCATATTCAGATGTTTTTGGGCAAAGGCCTAAGTTTATTATTTTTGTAAGTTCATTATTTTGGTCAGCTATTTTTCATAATTTTTGTCATCTGTACATTCTTGTAAATACAAACTCTGGATCCAATCTTCATCATCACCTCATCAACTGCACTGTTAAATAAATATCAAAATGTTCTCCACCTGATTCCGTCTCAACTGTTGGTGCCCCACAGTAAATAAATAGGCCTCTATCCTAACACACACACATAAAGAAAAAATACACATAGGCTACAGACAGACTTCCTGTCAATAGTGGGACAAATGAGGGCAGACAGACTTCTGATCGGAGCACCACGGGTCCTAAGGGAGGGTGTTTATTGTGTGTGTGTGTGTGTGTGTGTGTGTGTGTGTGTGTGTGTGTGTGTGTCCTAAAGGAAGTGGAGGAGAGAGATCAGACTATTTCAGTCTCTCTGATCAATGGATCAGCTCTGTTGGAGGATCAATCACTTGACCTTCAGAGTTACAGCATCACAGTACCCCCCCACCCCCACCCCCAGCACGCTAACCCCTAACTTCTTACCCCTATCCCCTTACCTCTGACTTCCAACCCCTCTATTCCTCATAGGCATCTTGGGTCAGAAGGAGACACAGTGTGTTATCATTCTTCCCTTCCAACCAGCACCAGAGTGTTCACTATGAGCAATCAGTTTCAATGAAGTGTCAAAGGCAGACGAGAAAATGAGCGGGACAGCGGCTCCCTCTCTCTCTCTCTCTCTCTCTCACTCTCACTCTCTCTCGTAGTAAGTGTAACAGTAATGTGGGATCTTCTGAGTGCTTCTGCTCACAGAACACATCTCCTCACATCAATCACACACACCTACCCTGGAGTAGGCTTTTCCTGCACACACGCACACAAACACCCTGGAGTAGGCTTTTCCTGCACACACGCACACACACACCCTGGAGGAGGCTTTCCCTGTGCCCTATACTCTAACATAACATACACACACACACCCTGGAGGAGGCTTTCCCTGTGCCCTATACTCTAACATAACACACACACACACACCCTGGAGGAGGCTTTCCCTGTGCCCTATACTCTAACATAACACACACACACACACCCTGGAGGAGGCTTTCCCTGTGCCCTATACTCTAACATAACACACACACACACACCCTGGAGGAGGCTTTCCCTGTGCCCTATACTCTAACATAACACACACACACACACACCCTGGAGGAGGCTTTCCCTGTTTCCTCCACAGTAACATGTCAGCTCTGATTATGTGTTCCGTCTGCTGTTTCCTTTAGGAGCTTCTATTTCGGAGCTGTTTCCCTGTCCTCCACACACGTGTCCAGTCTCTTCATGCAGTGAGGACATGCATCATGTAATCTGTTGGTCCCTAACCCTACAAAGGCAACACAACACAAGGTGTGAGTGGTGTGTGTGTGTGTGTGTGTGTGTGTGTGTGTGTGTGTGTGTGTGTGTGTGTGTGTGTGTGTGTGTGTGTGTGATTCGTGGGCCCTTTAACTGCGTGGGAAAGCTGTCTCTTCCCATCAGAATTCATATATAGCGCTGCGATACAGAGGGCAGGAAAACCTAACCCACACACACACACACACAAGTTAAACAAACCATCTGGAGGCACTTTCCTCTGTGCTCTGCACACAACCAAAAACAACAACAAGAAATTAAATGAAGCCAGTTGATGGGGCCAGGCGATGAGGCGATGAGGGGCTGGCCAACGTAGGTGTGCTACCTGAGACTCTCCATGATAGGTCCACAGAGGGGATGGAAGGCAGGTGGGAAAGGGAGAAGTGGGAGTTGTGGGAGGAATGAGGAGGGGAAATGGGGAGGGAGAGGAGAAAGGGGTGTGAAGGGAGAGGGGAGAGGGGTGTGAAGGGCGAGGCGAGGAGAGAGGGGTGTGAAGGGAGAGGGAGAGGAGAGAGGGGTGTGAAGGGAGAGGAGAGAGGGGTGTGAAGGGAGAGGGAGAAGAGAGAGTGGTGTGAAGAGAAAGGAGAGAGGGGTGTGAAGGGAGAGGGGTGGAGAGGAGAGAGGGGTGTGAAGGGAGAGGAGAGAGGGGAGGGGTGTGAAGGGAGTGGAGTGGAGAGGAGAGAGGGGTGTGAAGGGTAGATCTAATCTAATAATTTATTTCCTTATCCATTGAATGAGCTGCGTCGCTGAACAGGAGAACAATAATCCACCTCTGATGTCTAACCTTAAACAGGACTTGTTTTGTAAACGTCTAAACTCTGACCCGAAACAGGCCTTCTATATAAAAGTCTGATTACTAACCTAAAACAGTCAAACTGTGAGGCCAAATCCGAAAACAGTCACTTTAAATACTGTACATTCCTTGGCTCGCTCCTCTTAGAGATGATGTATTCTTGGTTGGTTTATTGTAGAAATATGTTTTATATTCCTCTGTGTACACAGTGATGTATGATCCATTTCTCTTGTGTAATGTGTGTGTGTTTAAAAGACTGCTGCCTCTCTCTTGCCAAACAGAGATATTGTCACACTCGTTGAGAGACGGGTCAGACCAAGGTGCAGCGTGGTATGCGAACATGTTTATTAAATACTAAACACAAAACAAAACAACAAACCAATGTAACGTGAAGTCCAAGGCTATACACAATACAAGCCAACACGGAACAAGATCCCACAATTAAGGTAGGCAAACAGGCTACCTAAGTATGATCCCCAATCAGAGACAACGAGCGACAGCTGTCACACAGAAATACAGAAACACAGAAACACACTACCTAGATCACAAACATAGAATCTCCAGCATAGAATCTCACGCCCTGACCAAACTAACTAAAGACAAAAGACCACTCAAGGTCAGGGCGTGACAGATATTTGTTATTCGGTCATGGTCTTCTGTAAGTAATGGATATTGGTATGTTTACAATAAATTACTGTAATATCTCCATGACTTTGCATTTACTGAGCTCTTGTGAGGAACGTATCAGTGTGTACAGAGTGTTATGTACAGTACATCACAATAAACAGACATATAGGTCTTTCTGCAGTAGAAGCTGAAGTTGCTTTTATAATATAAAGCTTGCTTTTACATATATAAACTCTATAGAAATGCTCCCTCTCACACACTGATGTGGTGGGGAATTGGATCCCAGCACAGCAGTTAAAATCTCCTGTCTTGTGCTCCCATTCAGATGCCAGGTTAGTGGTGTAGTATGGCCCCCCTAATAGCCTTTATGGTGCAGCTCAGAGCCCTGCGAGACACTGGCATAATCAGTGCTCACAAACACACATGCATGTGCACACACACATGCGCGCACACGCACACAAACACACACACAGAGCCCCGGAGAAGACATCAATCAGGTGAGTGTGATGTGGCGGTGCTAGCTATAGCCTCTGGCAGCCAGGCCACTGGCCATCTGTTGTAGTAAAATGGAAAGGCCAGGACACTATAATATAATATGCCATTTAGCAGACGCTTTTATCCAAAGCGACTTACAGTCATGCGTGCATACATTTTTTTATATTTTTTGTGTATGGGTGGTCCCTGGGATCGAACTCACTACCTTGGCGTTACAAGCGCCGTGCTCTACCAGCTGAGCTACAGAGGACCACTACTCACTAGAACAATGGCACTATGGGGCACTAGATGACTGTGTGGGTGGCTGGGTGCATGCCTGTAAGCAAAATGCTTCTGTGTTGTTGTTTGTGTTGATGTATGAATCTTGGCCGTTTTGGGGCATCCATTGCCAAAAAGATGTGATGCATTGCTGCTGCATTTGTGTGTGTCTTTGTGTGTGTGTGTGTGTGTGTGTCAGGTGTTGTGTGGACACCCCAGGCCATGCTAGCAGGGTTGATGTCATTCAGCCAGTTCCTCATCACCCCAGAGCCTACAGGGAATAGTCATAGACCCTAAAGTCAGAACACACAGCTTTACCAAACTTTACAATGGTAAATAATAGGGAACAAATTGCAACAAAACGAAAATACACCCCTCTATTGTTTCTTTAAAATGGCCTTTTATCTAATAGAGTATGTTTGTTTTATTCACACTACCTGCCTGTTAAGCGCTGTTAGACGCTGTTTACGTATGGAAGGTGCTAGCTATATAAATAAAGTCTCATTTGAGACCGTTAATTACCGCTGCATTCACCCTGCGCCGTGGAGATGCTGCTGTGTTGAGCATTCCCGTCATTATAAAGCAGTGTCCCGGTGTCATTGCATTACTCATTAGTAGTGGCGAATGACAGAGCTGTCTGCTTTTATGCCCGGGCGTTTCAGCCGTAATAAACACTCAGACAGGGTATCCTTGCCTCTTCCTGATGAATGACAATAAGACGCAGAATGCCTGATGGAAAATGGCTGCCGCGCTTGATGTATAGGTGAGATATCTGCAGCGGTTGTCATTGCTAATGCAACACTCTGTCAGGGGAGAGAATGAGAAATGTATCTCTCATAACTACTGTGCTGTACATCATTAGTGTGGGAGAATGAAAACTCCTCACTGCATCATTACTGTTCGTGAGGGTAAGAGGGTGTAAGGTTAAATGTAGGGTTAGAGTTAGGGCTAGGGTTAGGGTTAGGGGTTAGTATACGAGCAAGAAACTCAAGTCAACCTTGTTGGAAAACTCAGATGGGACAAGTATTGATTATCTAGACGCTTCTATGAAGCACGAGGCCAGTGAAGACAAAATAGAAACATTATTAATGGATACATGCATTATAATCAGAAAGGATTCCCAGAAAGGCTTGTAGTAAGAGAGGGAGAGAGAGAGAGAGAGACAGAGCAAGAGAGAGACACACACACAGAGAGACAGAGAGAGACACACAGAGAGACAGGGACAGCGAGACAGAGAGAGAGACACGGACAGAGGGAACCAGGTGGGTTCTGTGGACTGTGAGACCCACGGTGTCTGCCTACAACCATACATGAGTCTGTGTGTATGTATGCATGCGCTTATGTGTGTGTGTGTGTGTTGGTGTCTGCATCCATGTGTGCATCAGTGTGTGTGTGTTATGTGGCGTGTGATAACCTGACTGCACACACCTCACCACTGCTCTTTGTCCCACCATTGATCAAACGTGGTCAGCTGAGCTATGGGAACACCAGGCTTTTTCAGGAAGGGAGAGAGACAGAGAGACATACACTACATGGCCAAAAGTATGTGGACATCTGCTCGTCGAACATATCATTCCAAAATTATGGGCATTAATATGGAGTTGGTCCCCCATTTGCTGCTATAAACAGCCTCCACTCTTCTGGGAAGGCTTTCCACTAGATGTTGGAACATTGCTGCGGGGACTTGCTTTCATTCAGCCTCAAGAGCATTAGTGAGGTCGGCCACTGATTTTGGGCGATTAGGCTTGGCTCGCAGTCGGCGTTCCAATTCATCCCAAAGGTGTTTGATGAGGTTGAGGTCAGGGCTCTGTGCAGGCAAGTCAAGTTCTTCCACACCGATCTCGACAAACCATTTCTGTATGGACCTCGCTTTGTGCACTGGGGCATTGTCAAGCTGAAACAGGAAAGGGCCTTCCCCAAACTGTTGCCACAAAGTTGGAAGCGCAGAATCGTCTAGAATGTCATTGTATGCTGTAGCGTTAAGATTTCCCTTCACTGGAACTAAGGGGCCTAGCCCGAACCATATAAAACAGCCCCAGACCATTATTCCTCCTCCACTAAACTTTACAGTTGACACTATGCATTGGGGCAGGTAGCGTTCTCCTGGTGTCCGCCAAACCCAGATTCGTCCGTCGGACTGCCAGATGGTGAAGCGTGATTCATCACTCCAGAGAAAGCGTTTCCACTGCTCCAGATTCCAATGGTGGCGAACTTTACACCATTCCAGCCGACGCTTGGCATTGCGAATGGTGATCTTAGGCTTGTGTGCGGCTGCTCGGCCATGAAAACCCATTTCATGAAGCTCCCGACGAACAGTTATTGTGCTGACATTGCTTCCAGAGGCAGTTTGGAACTTGGTAGTGAGTGTTGCAACCGAGGATAGACGATTTTTACGCGCTACGCGCTTCAGCACTCGGTGGTCCCATTCTGTGAGCTTGTGTGGCCTACCACTTCGCGGCTGAGCCATTGTTGCTCCTAGATGTTTCCACTTCACAATAACAGCACTTACAATTGACCGGGGCAGTTTGACGAACTGACTTGTTGGAAAGGTGGCATCCTATGCAGGTGCCACGTTGAATGTTACTGAGCTCTTCAGTACGGGCCATTCTACTGCCATTGTTTGTCTATGGAGATTGCATGGCTGTGTGCTAGATTTTATACACCTGTCAGCAATGGGTGTGGCTGAAATAATTTGGAGGGGTGTCCACATACCTTTGGCCATGTGTATGTGTAGCCTGCATTACAATATGTACAGAACAACCTGGGATATCAAGTTGGTTGACTACCTGGCGAACCATGGAGTCTGAAAACCTGACTGCGCCTACAAAAATTCTCTTGGCAGAGAAAAACCCAGTACACTGAACATTCTCTTGGCAGAGGAAAACCCAGTACACTGAACATTCTCTTGGCAGAGGAAAACCCAGTACACTGAACATTCTCTTGGCAGAGGAAAACCCAGTACACTGAACATTCTCTTGGCAGAGGAAAACCCAGTACACTGAACATTCTCTTGGCAGAGGAAAACCCAGTACACTGAACATTCTCTTGGCAGAGGAAAAGCCAGAAAAGTGAGTGAGTCGAAGGGAATAAGGAGAAAGCTGATGTAGTACAGCCTCTTGGCTTTCATTCCTCTCAGATAGAAAATACACAGTCCAGTGGGACTGGAGGGGAGAGAGAGGTGAGAGGGGTGAGTGGGGAAGAGAGGGAGGAGGGGTGAGAGAGGTGAGAGGGGAGAGAGAGGTTGAGAGGAAGGGGAGAGAGAGGTGAGAGGGGTGAGAGAGTTTGAGAGGCAGGGAAGAGACAGGTGATCTGAAGGCGAGAAAGGTGACAGTGAAAGGGAGGTGAGAGGCAGGGGAGAGGGTGAGCTGAAGGGGAGAGAGGTGGGGTGTGAGAGCGAGGAGGATGGGTGAAAGGATGAGAGCGAGAGGAGGATGGGGTGAGACTGGGGTGAACTAGAAAAGAAAGGGGCAAGATGTGGAGGTACTGCACATAGTAGTAAAACATAAACAACAAAAATAATATCCAGTATATCATACCACATCACACCCAAAGCCATCCTTTGAGCGTCACTGTCTTTCACCACAGTATAGTTTTGCAAGTCAAAGCATATGAATTGCTTGGAGATCGAGAGTAACGATGAGCATATTATGGTCCATCTGCTGAGAAAACTGCAGGAAGATTTAAACACACACACACACAGAGATATCTGATTTACTGCTGGTGTCCCTTGTGGAGATGATTTCCCTGTACTGATGAGGCTTGTTACCCTACCTATTTTAAATGGCCCTGTCTTGTACAGAGGACCAGTGAACAACTTGCCTGTAGCTATGTCTAAATAACTACAGTGGGGGAAAAAAGTATTTAGTCAGCCACCAATTGTGCAAGTTCTCCCACTTAAAAAGATGAGAGAGGCCTGTAATTTTCATCATAGGTACACGTCAACTATGACAGACAAAATGAGAAAAGAAATCCAGAAAATCACATTGTAGGATTTTTTATTAATTTATTTGCAAATTATGGTGGAAAATAAGTATTTGGTCACCTACAAACAAGCAAGATTTCTGGCTCTCACAGACCTGTAACTTCTTCTTTAAGAGGCTCCTCTGTCCTCCACTCGTTACCTGTATTAATGGCACCTGTTTGAACTTGTTATCAGTATAAAAGACACCTGTCCACAACCTCAAACAGTCACACTCCAAACTCCACTATGGCCAAGACCAAAGAGCTGTCAAAGGACACCAGAAACAACATTGTAGACCTGCACCAGGCTGGGAAGACTGAATCTGCAATAGGTAAGCAGCTTGGTTTGAAGAAATCAACTGTGGGAGCAATTATTAGGAAATGGAAGACATACAAGACCACTGATAATCTCCCTCGATCTGGGGCTCCACGCAAGATCTCACCCCGTGGGTTCAAAATGATCACAAGAACGGTGAGCAAAAATCCCAGAACCACACAGGGGGACCTAGTGAATGACCTGCAGAGAGCTGGGACCAAAGTAACAAAGCCTACCATCAGTAACACACTACGCCGCCAGGGACTCAAATCCTGCAGTGCAAGACGTGTCCCCCTGCTTAAGCCAGTACATGTCCAGGCCCGTCTGAAGTTTGCTAGAGTGCATTTGGATGATCCAGAAGAGGATTGGGAGAATGTCATATGGTCAGATGAAACCAAAATAGAACTTTTTTGGTAAAAACTCAACTCGTCGTGTTTGGAGGACAAAGAATGCTGAGTTGCATCCAAAGAACACCATACCTACTGTGAAGCATGGGGGGTGGAAACATCATGCTTTGGGGCTGTTTTTCTGCAAAGGGACCAGGACGACTGATCCGTGTAAAGGAAAGAATGAATGGGGCCATGTATCGTGAGATTTTGAGTGAAAACCTCCTTCCATCAGCAAGGGCATTGAAGATGAAACGTGGCTGGGTCTTTCAGCATGACAATGATCCCAAACACACCGCCCGGGCAACGAAGGAGTGGCTTCGTAAGAAGCATTTCAAGGTCCTGGAGTGGCCTAGCCAGTCTCCAGATCTCAACCCCATAGAAAATCTTTGGAGGGAGTTGAAAGTCTGTGTTGCCCAGCGACAGCCACAAAACATCACTGCTCTAGAGGAGATCTGCATGGAGGAATGGGCCAAAATACCAGCAACAGTGTGTGAAAACCTTGTGAAGACTTACAGAAAACGTTTGACCTGTGTCATTGCCAACAAAGGGTATATAACAAAGTATTGAGAAACTTTTGTTATTGACCAAATACTTATTTTCCACCATAATTTGCAAATAAATAAATAAAAAATCCTACAATGTGATTTTCTGGATTTGTTTTTCTCATTTTGTCTGTCATAGTTGACGTGTACCTATGATGAAAATTACAGGCCTCTCTCATCTTTTTAAGTGGGAGAACTTGCACAATTGGTGGCTGACTAAATACTTTTTTTTCCCCCAAAGCACCCAAAGTAGAGCACACTAAAAACAGGACAGACCACAAACCCTTTAACCTTAACCCCTTAACCCCAACTCACCTCTCTCACTCAATGGCTTGTTCACTTACTCTCTATTTCAATCCCTCTTTCTCTCAGCCCATTCCCTCTCGCTCAACCCCTCTCTCTCCATCTGTCTCACTCTCTCTTAATGTCTCTCCTTCCCCTCCCTCATCTCTCTCTGCGTCTCTCTCCCGCTCTCTCCGTCTTCTGATGCCATCAGAGGCAGTTGCTGAATAACATGTGATGATGGGCGCTCATCACATACTATCTGTCACACACACACACACACACACACACAAAGACACACACTACGAGTGATAGCTGGAAAGTGTGTCAGGCTGCCTTCAGAGAGTCAATCTGTACCATTCAGTGATGTGTAAATAAATCTCCTACATCTGTCACACAGGCGTCAACGTGCACACGCAGATGCACATCGACACACGTCACATACACGTACACTGCACACAGTGGCGTCATTCACCCATTATTTTAGAGGGGGCATGAAGTAAGGGAGGATGGAGGGGGGACATTTTTCAAACACCTGAAACAGCTTTTTCCTGCAATCTAGAGTCATAATCGTTATGCCTAATTCTATGTAAAAGGCGACAGGTTAAAGGAGGATTTTTTAGCTTTGAGACATTTGAGACATGGATTGTGTATTTGTGCCATTCAGAGGGTGAATAGGCAAGACAAAAAATGTAAGTGCCTTTGAACGGGGTATGGTAGTAGGTGGTCATTAGTACGACTGACTGTCCTTTAGCCAGACTGATGCAAGGAGCAGCATAGCAAGCACATCCTCCATTCACTTTGCTGGAGATTACCTTCCTCCCTCTCTTTCTCTCTCTCAACCAATGAGAGAGAGAGAGAGAGAGAGCGAGAGAGAGAGAGAGAGAGAGAGAGAGAGAGAGAGAGAGAGAGAGAGAGAGCTGGCTGATTATTTCCTCCCAGGTCCCATCTCTCCTTCATTAATATAAACCCTAAACTGTCACACACAGACACAGTCTTGTATAACTGACCTTGTGGGGACACACATTTCAGTCCCATTCAAAATCCTATTTTCCCTAACTCCTAACCTTAACCCAAAAACCTAACCTTAACCCTAAACCTATCTCCTAACCCTAATTCTAACCCCACAGAGTGATGTAATATTAAAGTGTACGGGCCAGCAGGGAGACAACTACAGTTTTGAAGGAGAGAAAACACACTCACTGATCATACTAATGATGAACCATATACAGTACAGCTGTGTGTGTTTGTGTGAGTGTGTGTGTGTGTGTGTGTGTGTGTGTGTGTGTGTGTGTGTGTGTGTGTGTGTGTGTGTGTGTGTGTGTGTGTGTGTGTGTGTGTGTGTGTGTGTGTGTGTGTGTGTGTGTGTGTGTGTGACGTTGTTCCTCCTTTCTATGTCTGCTCCTGGCAACAACCCTTATTTCCCTTCGGGGGATCAATAAAATAAATGTATTGATATTCTAGATGTTGATGACCTCCATTGTACTAGCACTGTTCATAGGTAGGCTATAGGGATCCTCCATTGTACTAGCACTGTTCATAGGTAGGCTATAGGGATCCTCCATTGTACTAGCACTGTCCATAGGTAGGCAGGTAGCTTAGTGGGTAAGAGCGTTGTGCCAGTAACCAAAAGGTCGCTGGTTTGAGTCGACTAGGTGAAAAATCTGTCGATGTGCCCTTAAGCAAGGCACTTAACCCTAATTGCTCAAGTAAGTTGCTCTGGATAAGAGCGTCTGCTAAATGATTAAAATGTATAGGGATCCTCCATTGTACTAGCACTGTCCATAGGTAGGCTATAGGGATGAAGACAGCTCACTGTACTAGCATGGTACATCAGCATAGTGATAAATACCTGTAGCTCAGCTTATTTGAAGAGGAGCTGATAGTTCTGCATTAACACAGCTGAGTTGGAGAGAGAAGAGCAATGTTAGTATGTATACGTCATTGGGAGTGGCTCTGTTGCAGAAGACATCGTTGCTCTTTCCAGTTCCATCATATCTGTTTTGCAGTGATATTATACTGCCATCTAGAGCACTGGTCTCGCATAACAGGCTCTGGTTTATAAGGAGTACACCGTCCTCTTGTGGCCAAATTGAAAAGGCCTTAACCAAATGAGCTGAATATGACATTTTCTTAAAATGAAATAAAAACCTGCAAGCAAGATCTTCCGATTTTAAAACGATTCATCATTGACACAGAAATGAAAGACAGACAGACAGACAGACAGACAGAGACACGAGACACTCTCACACACACACACAAACAATACAGTGGTATGACAATAATCCTTATTTTAACAACCTGGGAAATATTCATGTGTGGCAGTGTATAAAGGTGTGTAAAGTTATAATCTACAATTTTAAAGGCCCAATGCAGCCGTTTTTATATACATATTAAGTCATTGGGTAACAATTAAGTACCTGACTGTAATAGTTGTCAATTAAATGTTCAAAAATAAACTAAAATAGCTTTTTAGCAACAACAACAAAAAATCTCAAGCAAGAATTTTGCAAGGACTGTCTGGGTGTGGTATGAGTGGGGTGGTGGGAACTGAAAACTAGCCTTTATTGGCAGAGAGGTTTGGAACTCTTTGTTATTAGTCTATCAACTAATTTACTGCCTGGTCCGGAAACTCCACCCATGCAAAACCTGCTGATTAGAAGGTCATGTGTAGATTGTATTTTCAACCAGCAACTATCAGGACGTTTTTTTTCTCACACTTTTACAGTGTTAATGTCATCAGCTGTTAAACAATATGATACAAAACACAGGAAAAACTGAATTTTGAATGCACTGGGCCTTTAATAATTCTGTAATACTTCCAATTTTATTTTTGTCTTCTCAGTAAGTACATTTTATTGACTATGATGTTAATTATTTTGATGTGGGGTGGGCAATTAGGCATGTTTTGGCGCTTACAAAAACTTTGATAACCGACCCTGCCACGAGGACATATGAATGTCATGGATAGGTTACTCAAGTCATGTGATCCATTTGTTGCGAAAGCACACGCGAGGGAATGGCGCTGTATACTGCTGCTGTTATTGTTGCTTTTTTACATTTAGCCAATTTAACACCCTTATTTTTACCTGAAGGTAAGCATAACTCGCCTAATCTGTTTGTTGTTGATATCCCGCTACTCTTTCACACGCACAAATCGACGTGTGGCGGAAGAAACAAAGTAAAAGTCAAGTGCAACAAGCCATGCAGTGCACTGCTGATGAAAGCGGCTTTTGTGTCGACCGTTAACTACATAAATTATGTTTCTGATCTTGATTTGGGCAGTTAACCAGACTGTATTTAAAAAGCCTAATGAAATAAGAAATAAGATAATTAGGCTACCGAAATGAATAGCCTGTTATAGCTTATTACATTGCATAAGACATGCAACAGTGAAACGACGGTGACACATGCTATAGCCTACAATGTTGTCATTGCACAAAACAGATGACCGTTTCAAACTTGTAACAATGTGACCATCAAAATCATAGGTCTTGTTTTGATTATTTTTTATTTGTTTGTTTTTTAAGAGGAATATCACTTCAAACAATGGATGTTACAGGTATGTGAAACTGTAAAGGCTGGAATGTAAATCCATGATATGTGTTATTTTTTAGGAAAGCAGATGACATACAGTAGGCTACATACCAGAGTTACTGTACACACAGTCATCTTTTTCCTAATTGTAAGAAATTAAAGCAGTAGGCCAAGACCTTCCTCAAATGTATTTGCTTGTCAGTATGAGTTTGTCATCCTTTGTAGACTGACTGTAGCCTATACCTGTTTTTGTTATTACAGTATAATAAAGTCTATGATCTGGAGGAGTATTACCATCGCCTAGACATTTTCACCAGGCATAAGAGGAGAATCGACCATCATAATGCGGGGAAGCACACATTCTCAAGTAGGCTATGCATTTTATTTATTTTAAACTATTTGTCAATTTCTTCCTGTTTTCCCAGTCACAACATAACTTCCAATGTATTCATAATGTAGCTTTATATACGTACATGTATGATGTCTTACAACTCTTTTAACTTTCCTTTTCCCAGTGGGACTGAATCAGTTTTCTGACATGAGCTTTGCAGAGTTTAGGAAGACTTTCCTCCTGACTGAACCTCAGGTAACGCTGTGAAATGTAATTACTCAAATGTGATCCTGTAGTTAACCCCAATTTAAGTCTACGAGCTTCCCTGATAAAAGATAGCCTAATCAATAGTAACTGTTCTTACATTTATCTTCATCAGAACTGCTCTGCCACCAAAGGGAGTCACATCAGCAGCCATGGGCCATATCCTGATTCTGTGGACTGGAGAGAGAAGGGAAACTATGTGTCACCTGTCAAATACCAGGTACAACGTTTCCCTTACAGGCTAAATATAGAACACCTTCCTAATGTTGAGTTGCGCACACTGATTGAAGTGGATTTAACAAGTGACATCAATAAGGGATCATAGCTTTCACCTGGATTCACCTGGTCAGTCTATGTCATGGAAAGAGCAGGTGTTCCTAATGTTTTCTACTCTGTGTATATTCACAACCACATGACCAAGTCCATTTCTGATGGACTGGCTGTTGGGGGGCGAGTGAAAAAGATAAAAGCAGCTATACATTTATGACTGTGCTGTGTTGATATCATGTTGGCTGAGTGTGCTATTGTTGTGTCCTAAGGGTCACTGTGGAAGCTGCTGGACCTTCTCCACTACCGGCTGTCTGGAGTCTGTGACAGCTATAGCTACTGGAAAACTCCCACTTCTGGTGAGAACCAGCCCTATTTTGCTTGTATTTTCTACTGTGCCACACTATGTTTCACCCTGTTTTTGGCAGTCAACCTACTATGTTCCCCTGTATGGTTTAGTCTGAAGTGGTACAATAGAAATAAATGGGTTACAGTAGTTGAATTGGTTGTTGAATGGTTGTTGGTAATAGCCTTATTTCTGTGATTTATCATTCTATGTTTTCCAGTCTGAGCAGCAACTGGTGGACTGTGCTCAAGACTTCAACAATCACGGATGTATGGGGTTGGTAGCCTACCATCTTAAAATCACATGAGCTTATCACTCCTGTCCTGCATGTGACTTCTATGCCTCCTGATACATACTGTAGCTATCTGTCTACAAAAACATCATTCAGATACTGTAATTGATTGGTTTCAGGGGACTCCCAAGCCAGGCGTTTGAGTATGTTAAATACAACAATGGACTCATGACCGAAGATGACTATCCTTACACGGGACATGTATGTATTTATAATTTGTTCTTAGTGTAAAAAAGGAAAACGGTAATAACACAAGTAACAGTGTTATACTTAAGCAATAATGCACAAGGGGGTGTGGTATATGGCTAAGGGCTTTTCTTTTGCACGACGCAACGCGGAGTGCCTGGATACAGCCCTTAGCCGTGGTATATTGGCCATATACCACAAACCCCAGAGGTGCCTTATTGCTATTATAAACTAGTTACCAATGTAATTAGAGCATTAAAAATACATGTTTTGTCATGCCCGTGGTATACGGTCTGATATACCACGGCTGTCAGTCAATCAGCATTCAGGGCTTGAACCACCCAGTTTATAATAGTATTTCATCCTTATTACTCACTTGTTTGGATTACTCACTATATACTTTTTTTATCCCAATTCCTTTTTTTAGGATGGCTCTTGCAATTTCAAGCCCGAGTTGGCAGCTGCCTTCGTGAAAGATGTTGTCAACATAACAAGTGTGAGAGACTAAAACGAAATGTTTTACAACCTCTGCATCTGACCTACACATTGTTTTCTTGTTCGGCAATTGGTATGTTGTTCTGTCTTCCCCCCTATAACAGTATGATGAAAAGGGCATGGTTGATGCTGTGGCCAGACTGAACCCAGTCAGCTTTGGCTATGAAGTGACCAATGACTTCATCCACTACAAAGATGGTGTGTACAGCAGGTGAGAGTAAGCCCAGTACACTCTTGTTGCCCAGTACACTCGTGTTCCTTATCACTCCCACTTGACGATAAATGTTGGGTGGCAGGATTAAGGAGCTTTGTGGGAATTGAATTGTGGACCTCTAAATCTTATCAAATAATGTGTGGAAGGTAGAAGACTGTACTTATGAGCCATACAATGTTGCCGTAGAAGACTTTCATGAGCTGTAAAGCTCCTTGCCGTTCACATAATGTATACAAACTGCAAATTTGACCATCTATTACAATTAATTAACTTATGTCCTCCCTGTGTTTTCATTTATAATGCATTCTTTGTTTGTACTAGCACTACATGTAAGAACACTACAGACAATGTGAACCATGCTGTACTGGCAGTGGGATATGGTGAAGAGAATAGCACTCCATATTGGATCGTGAAAAACTCCTGGGGCACCAACTGGGGAATGGATGGGTAAATACATAAAAAAATATTGAGTGCGGTCAAACTTACTTTTTTTTACTAATGATAACTATATAGATGCTTCATGAACACAGATCAGCTATTGAACACCCAGACATTGTAGGACACGTATACTGCAAGAGAGCTGTCTATCTCCTGTTACTTTTAGAGTCTTAATAGTTTTGAGGGAGCGTGCAATTGGCATGCTGACAGCAGGAATGTCCACCGGAGCTGTTGCCAGAGAATTTGGCAGTACGTCTAACCGGCCTCCCAACTGCAGACCACGTGTATGGTGTTGTGTGGGTGAGCGGTTTGCTGATGTCAACATTGTGAACAGAATGCCCCATGGTGGCGGTGGGGTTATGGTATGAGCAGGCATAAGCTATGGACAATGAACACAATTGCATTTTATCGATGGCAATTTGAATGCACAGAGATACCATGACGAGATCCTGAGGCCCATTCATCCGCCGCCATCAACTCATGTTTCAGCATGATAATGCATGGCCCCATGTCGCAAGGATCTGTACACAATTCCTGGAAAATGTCCCAGTTTTTCCATGGCATGCATACTCACCAGACATGTCACCCATTGAGCATGTTTGGGTTGCTCTGGATCGACATGTACGACAGCGTGTTCCAGTTCCCACCAATATCCAGCAACTGTGTTCCAGTTCCCACCAATATCCAGCAACTTTTCACAGCCAATGTAGAGGAGTGGGACAACATTCCACAGGCCACAGTCAACAGCCTGATCAACTCTATGCGAAGGAGATGTGCCGCGCTGCATGAGGCAAATGGTGGTCACACCAGATACTGACTGGTTTTCTGATCCACGCCCCTACTTTAAAAAAATAAGGTATCTGTGACCAACAGATGCATATCTGTATTCCCAGTCATGTGAAATCCATAGATTAGGGCCTAATGAATTTATTTCAATTGACTGATTTCCTTATACGAACTATAACTCAGTAAAATCTTTTAAATTGTTGCATGTTGCATTTATATATTTGTTCGGTATAGCTTACAAAATCTGTTTTGTTTTGTATTTCCTCCTCAGATATTTCCTAATAGAACGAGGGAGGAACATGTGTGGACTGGCAGCCTGCTCCTCTTATCCTCTCCCGCTGGTGTGATGTAACGGGAACTCAGAAGAGAAGAAGAGAACGCTGCAGTCAGTCTTCAGCTACAGTATGAGAAGTCAGGATAAACTGGATAATTTTTCTCAGTGGGAGGACAGGAGTGGGCATCTCTTTGTTATTTGCATGGACATGTTTTTAAGAACTGTAGTTATACTGTTACAATGTGAGTTTTACATTTGCCAAGTGACTTATGTTTACTTAATTATAAATTGATCGTTTTCTGAAGGATTGTACTGTATATGGTATGGCTAATGGTTGTGGGTGGTCATGGTTAGTTAGTAGGCAATGACTGGGTAGTGAGAGTCTTTGAATCATGTGCTTATGTAGCACAAAAAAAGTCTGTTCTTAAGAGATCTCCAAAGCCATTGGCACATGAAAAGCTAAATGATATTGATCCCTGGTTCATATTTTATAAATAAAGTGTCCCAAGTGAAGCGTCTGCTGTTATAGAAAAAGCATGGGATAGGATAAAGTAATCCTTCTACCCCCCCAAAAAAAAAACTTTGTAAAGTGGTTATCCCACTGGCTATAAGGTGAATGCACCTATTTGTAAGTCGCTCTGGATAAGAGCGTCTGCTAAATGACGTAAATGTAAATGTAAGCATAGTAACCAATCAGCTGCTGTGAATTATCTTGCACAACACAGGGGGAGGGGCTTGTTACAAAACACCATCGTGGCGGGAGATGCATCAACCAAGAAGACTCGAGAAAAGAAACACAGCTGTTCGGACCTAGCTCGCAAGCTAAGTATTTGCGACTCCGTTTGCCTGATTGATTCGTAAGAACCAAAACATCCGAACGCGTTTGTGAAATTGCACTACAAGTTGCAGGGAAGATTAAGGACCATCGCTTATACAGCTATCCATACACAACCACCCTTGAAATATTGCTAGTAAGTCACAAGTTGTTTCCATTAACTTGTCCAGTGATTTTTGTTAACATTTAGAGTTCGTGTAGAAAATAGATGCGACAATTGCCTGCTAGGGTGAGTTTCCATTTAACTATCTTGTCGATTAAAACAGCTGGACGCAATGACTTCACACCTATAACGTTGAAGCGTTTCCGTTACCCATTTAGGCAAATTGCGTATTAATAAATTGGCGATGTCCCAGGTAGCCCGCGAAAACCAGCATGGATATAATGCAATAATTGACTTAATATTTGCCATATTCTAATAAATCGTCCATGCCATGGTGAAACTTGCACTCCTGTAGATCTGAAATAATTTGATTGTGAAACTTGCCAGCCAACCAAGAAAAGCAAGGCAAATCCTCGTCCTACAAAGAAAATAAAAAAATATTAGTAAAGTTTTAAAAAATGATTTTGCAAGACGTAGGCATTTAGAATTAATTGTGGAGTGGAGCTTTATAGTTACGCGGTGACATGGATCACGTGCACCGCGTACCTTCAAAATGATTCCGTAATCTAATCTATTCGAAAAACACCGGTTCCATCAGATTTGTTGCAATTAAGAAAGTTAGACAGAAGAAAAATCCACCCCTGTCGACAGGATGAAAATGTTTATCTTTAGAAAATGTCTCCCATCTTCCGTTTCCATTACACTTTTTTTTGTTGCGACATTGCTTTTGTCGAATACCTGTGTCAATGTTAACCTACCTAGCTACTGATATAGCTAGCTACCCCATTCAGAGGTAACTGCTTTAGCGCCTATTGACGATAGTAGTATCTTCGGACAGGTGGTTTTGTTATGAGCCCCAACGCTTGCTCTAAACATTAACACTCATCGCTTGTGGTACGTTTTTGGAAACACAAGGAACCTATCTTTCATATCAGCGAGAAAATAATAAAAAAAGTTAAATTACTACACACCTTCATAGGGTTAGTATTCCCACACCGCCATATCTCCATGTTACATAGCTTGTTTATGGAAGACAGGTGGACAACAGTGGGCGAATGTATTGGCTGAAACCCCTACATACAGAGAAGGGTTTTCAAGAGCTCTTGAAAATCCTTCTCAGTATTTAGGGTTTTCAGCGGTTACATTCGAAGATAATATCGTCAATAGGCGCTAAAGCAATTAGCGTCTATGAATGGGGTAAGATATACTGTAGCTAGCCAGTAACAAACCAATCATAATTTCATTGTACAAACAGTGGGTTAGTTCGTTTTGCATGGCCTGGTGGGGTTTGCCTTTGGTGGTTGATCATCATGTCATTCTGGTCATGCGCGCAGCGACCGTAGCTAGTTCGTTAGCTAAGCTAGCCAGTAACTCATCCAGTATGTGTTGACGTCATTTCACATAATTCGTTTTTGGACGGAAACTGCAGAGATCGGTAAGAAATAGCAATTCTGTAGCCAAATATCTTATTCATAAATGTTATGTTTTTAAGCATTACATGACCTGGTATGATGGTGAATTGACCTTTATGACTTTGTGGCTGTGGTAACTAGTGACCACCGTCTATTCGCGGTTTCCACTTGCTTCTATAGCCACAAAGTTAGATTCCAGTCAAAGTCAGATTCAACATTTACATTTTACATTTACCTCATTTAGCAGACGCTCTTATCCAGAGCAACTTACAAATTGGTGCATTCACCTTATAGCCAGTGGGATAACCACTTTACAATATTATTATTATTTTATTTTTTGGGTGGGGTGGGGTAAGGGGGGTAGAAGGATTACTTTATCCTATCCCAGGTATTCCTTAAAGAGGTGGGGTTTCAAGTGTCTCCGGAAGGTGGTGAGTGACTCCGCTATCCTGGCGTTGTGAGGGAGCTTGTTCCACCATTGTGCCAGAGCAGCGAACAGTTTTGACTGGGCTGAGCGGGAACTGTGCTTCCGCAGAGGTAGTGGGGCCAGCAGGCCAGAGGTGGATGAACGCAATGCCCTCGTTTGGGTGTAGGGATGGATCAGAGCCTGAAGGTACGGAGGTGCTGTTCCCCTCACAGCTCCGTAGGCAAGCACCATGGTCTTGTAGCAGATGCGAGCTTCAACTGGAAGCCAGTGGAGTGTGCGGAGGAGCGTGGTGACGTGAGAGAACTTGGGAAGGTTGAACACCAGACGGGCTGCGGCATTCTGGATGAGTTATAGGGGTTTAATGGCACAGGCAGGGAGCCCAGCAAACAGCGAGTTGCAGTAATCCAGACGGGAGATGACAAGTGCCTGGATTAGGACCTGTGCCGCTTCCTGTGTAAGGCAGGGTCGTACTCTGCGAATGTTGTAGAGCATAAACCTACAGGATCGGGTCACCGCCTTGATGTTAGCGGAGAACGACAGGGTGTTGTCCAGGGTCACGCCAAGGCTCTTTGCACTCTGGGAGGAGGACACAACGGAGTTGTCAACCGTGATGGCAAGATCATGGAACGGGCAGTCCTTTTTTTTAATGGAACGAGCAGCTCTGTCTTGCCGAGGTTCTGCTTGAGGTGGAGATCCGTCAGCCACACTGATATGTCTGCCAGAGATGCGATTCGCCACCTGGTTATCAGAAGGGGGAAAGGAGAAAATTAGTTGTGTGTCGTCTGCGTAGCAATGATAGGAGAGACCATATAAGGATATGACAGAGCCAAGTGACTTGGTGTATAGCGAGAATAGGAGAGGGCCTAGAACTGAGCCCTGGGGGACACCAGTGGTGAGAGCACGTAGTGCGGAGACAGATTCTCGCCACGCCACTTGGTAGGAGCGACCTGTCAGGTAGGACGCAATCCAAGAGTGAGCCGTGCCGGAGATGCCCAACTCGGAGAGGGTGGAGAGGAGGATCTGATGGTTCACAGTATCAAAGGCAGCAGACAGGTCTAGAAGGACAAGAGCAGAGGAGAGAGAGTTAGCTTTAGCAGTGTGGAGAGCCTCCGTGACACAGAGAAGAGCAGTCTCAGTTGAATGACCAGTCTTGAAACCTGACTGGTTTGGATCAAGAAGGTCATTCTGAGAGAGATAGCAAGAGAGTTGGCTAAAGACGGCACGCTCAAGAGTTTTGGAGAGAAAAGAAAGAAGGGATACTGGTCTGTAGTTGTTGACATCGGAGGGATCGAGAGTAGGTTTTTTGAGAAGGGGTGCAACTCTCGCTCTCTTGAAGATGGAAGGGACATAGCCAGCGGTCAAGGATGAGTTGATGAGCAAGGTGAGGTAAGGGAGAAGGTCTCCGGAAATGGTCTGGAGAAGAGAGGAGGGGATAGGGTCAAGCGGGCAGGTTGTTGGGCGGCCGGCCGTCACAAGTCGCAAGATTTCATCTGGAGAGAGAGGGGAGAAAGAAGTCAAAGCATAGGGTAGGGCAGTGTGAGCAGGACCAGCAGTGTCATTTGACTTAACAAACGAGGATCGGATGTCGTCAACCTTTTCAAAATGGTTGATGAAGTCATCCACAGAGAGGGAGGAAGGGCGAGGGGGAGGAGGTTTCAGCAGGGAGGAGAAGGTGGCAAAGAGCTTCCTAGGGTTAGAGGCAGATGCTTGGAATTTAGAGTGGTAGAAAGTGGCGTTAGCAGCAGAAACAGAGGAAGAAAATGTAGAGAGGAGGGAGTGAAAAGATGCCAGGTCCGCAGGGAGTCTAGTTTTCCTCCATTTCCGCTCGGCTGCCCGGAGCCCTGTTCTGTGAGCTCGCAATGAGTCGTCAAGCCACAGAGCAGGAGGGGAGGACCAAGCCGGCCGGAAGGATAGGGGACATAGAGAGTCAAAGGATGCAGAAAGGGAGGAGAGGAGGGTTGAGGAGGCAGAATCAGGAGATTGGAGGGAGAAGGATTGAGCAGAGGGAAGAGATGATAGGATGGAAGAGGAGAGAGTAGCGGGAGAGAGAGAGCGAAGGTTGCGACGGCGCATTACCATCTGAGTAGGGGCAGAGTGAGTAGTGTTGGAGGAGAGCGAGAGAGAAAAGGATACAAAGTAGTGGTCGGAGACTTGGAGGGGAGTTGCAGTGAGATTAGTAGAAGAACAGCATCTAGTAAAGATGAGGTCAAGCGTATTGCCTGCCTTGTGAGTAGGGGGGGACGGTGAGAGGGTGAGGTCAAAAGAGGAGAGGAGTGGAAAGAAGGAGGCAGAGAGAAATTAGTCAAAGGTAGACTTAATGAGGTTAAAGTCACCCAGAACTGTGAGGGGTGAGCCATCCTCAGGAAAGGAATTTATCAAGGCGTCAAGCTCATTGATGAACTCTCCAAGGGAACCTGGAGGGCGATTAAATGACAAGGATGTTAAGCTTGAATGGGCTAGTGACTGTGACAGCATGGAATAGACAGATGGGTCAGGGGGAAAAGAGAGAATGTCCACTTGGGAGAGATGAGGATTCCTGTGCCACCACCCCGCTGACCAGATGCTCTCGGGGTATGCGAGAACACATGGTCAGACAAGGAGAGAGCAGTAGGAGTAGCAGTCATTGATGCAAGGCCTAGAATGACTTGTGCATGCATGGAACACAGACTGTGCACTCATATTTTATTTTCTATTGTACTCTCCTTTGTTCTCCATAAAATGTGTTATTATTTATTCAATTAAGAGAAATGCATGGTCCATGTACATTGGCTCAGTGCCTTTTTTGCATACAGATTACTATGCAACCACTTTTGTTCTTTAGCAATGTTGTCACAAATGTGCACTTTATTATATTTTTGTAAAAAGAGAAACCATTCATTTTTTAAATACTTTTTGTTGTACTCATTTCTTAAATTTCTTTGAAGCAGCATGACAAATAGTAATAGCCTACTTACTACTATAGCTCAGCCTGTAAAATGCACATTTTCACAGTCAAAATAAAGTTGTTTGTAATTCATTAAAATGTGTCTGATTGGTCTCATTTAATAGTAGTCCTGAAAACATTTGATATAAAACCATGTATCCCAAATCATAATATGGACAATGGTAAGTTTGTTACTATGCTGTACTAGAGCTCCGATAAATGACAATATCTATTCTATCAGGACCTTTCCCACTTAGGACATTTGTGTGACTGGACCTTCTGAAATTGTATTTGAATACCCCTGCTATAGAAGCTAGTGATGACCCATCTTCATCATCTTCATCTCTGCTAGCGCTCATGCAAGATTTGGTTCCAGGTTCTGAGATGACCTGTTATCCAATCACATTACTGTAGTATTCTAAATTCCCCGCCCATGTGCACCTGAAGTTTCCTTGCACACCTAGCTAGCATTCTTTCCCGGACCGCCAGCATTGTAGGAGCTAGCTAGCTGTCTAGCTGAAGATACCACTGTGCTAAATGTATGATAAATTATAGACCTGTTTAAGTCATTACCAAATTGAAAAGCATCCCAACATTAATTGCAGGAAATGAAGCCAGCGGACACTGAGAATGGTGTCCCTGTACGCCGTTCAGCAAAAGAGGGGTGCAAACCCAAGACATTCGCCCCAGATGAGGTAATGGTACCTAAGCCCAGCTTCAAAGACAATCAAGGAACAAAAAGAAAGGTACGTGTGTCCACCCATATGATGACCACTGTTCCATGATGCAATTCCAAAGTGCAAGTTCAATGCAAATCTGTGTATAATGGGCTATAACAGGGCTATGCTAGTAATTTTACAATTAAATGCAATTTGTCTCAGAGAAAAGCACTTCCTTTGAAAGTGGAAGGAAGAATTGAAAAAGTAAAAGAGAAGAAGAAAGTCGAAGATGAAGACAAGGATGTAAGTGGTCATTACAGAACAGTATTTAGGCCAAATGACCTAGCATTGTACTCATATGGTCTAGATTACAATATTATAGAGACATGCCAGGGTCATGTTTCATTAGGCACCAAACGGAAGAAAACCAATTGTATTGTCATATTGAAACCGGGAGAGACTACCTCAACTTGTCCATTAAAAAATGCTTGTTTTTCTTTTGGGTTGAGAAACCTTTGCTACGGCTTGTGTGTAGCGGACATGAGTCGGTCATGGTTGCTCATGGTCACGTGATGGGTAGCCCATGCCTGCGACTTCAAAATCAGTCGGCCCTAGGGCCAATAGGGAATTTCCTCTTGGTCTAATGGTCAAGATGTTGGTTTCTCCCGCGGAGACCCAGGTTCATATCCTGCATGTTACATGTGGACTAATGCAGAGGTTTTCTAACCTCTCCTCGGGGACCCCCAGCCGTTTCATGTATTTGAACTATTCCTGAGCTAGCACACCCGGTTCAACTTGTCAACAAAGGATCATGCCAATGGTCGTGTTCCCCTGCTCAGACGTTGCATGCATCAACCAATTGTTGCGTGCCACGTCATCGACTGCCGTCGGGCACCAGATAGCTATAACAACATTATGTGGTTAGCTGATATGTAAAATACCGATCCAGGCATTGTGGCATGCGTCATCAACATCTGAGCAGAGGAACACTACCCTTGTTTAGGCGATCAGGTGAGCTAGTTCAGGGCTACAACAAAACTGTGAAACGTCTGTGGGTCCAAGAGGAGAGGTTTGAAAACCACTGCACTAATGAATACAACTCTGTTGGTGACCTCACTTTACTCTTTGTTTTCACATTGCAGATACAACCTGGAGGTCTATCGACATATGAATTGGAACGGTTGGAAAATATCAGACAAAACCAAGAGTTCCTGTCCTCCATAAAACTACTTGAGGTTAGTTTATTAAAGAACAAAGTTTCAATGGTATCTACCTATGCACATTTCCCTGAAACTCCTTGTGGTGAAATGAATAACTTATTGTTTCCTCAATAGGCCAAGAAGGATTTGAAACCAGAAACACCACAGAGAGGTCTCAAGAGACAGAAACTAAAGTAATGACAGAATAAATATTTGTACAAATGACTGAAAATATATATTTTGTACAACTTACTTAAATTTTTCCTGTGTACTGTGTGTGTATGTACTTGCACTGGTCAGTCAAATTTGGTCTCAGTACAAAGTGAATGAGCTTCCGTTATACATACTTAATCCCTTTAGGACATAAGGCCCATATGAGCTTCTGTAACTAATGGCAAACAGAATGTATTTATTATGGCCAGCTTGGATAGAGAATGTCAGTGTGACTAGTTTCTGTTTCTAACACAATGTAACTAACGTCTTGGCTCACTACAGTAAGGTAGCCTGGACAGAAATACTGCCTCCTCGCACCAAGTCCTTGAGAATCCAGAAGAAAGAAGCAGAGTCACTCACCCTGCCCCCGGAACCACGCAGGATTTATTATGAAGCTGAACGTGTGAGTGACTGACCAATCGAAAAATGCGACCCGTAAGTGACTGTCCAATAGCAAAATGCGACGTGAGTAACTGACCAATAGGAAATGCTCTTATGTTAAGAAATTGTACTTCTACACTACACAAATAAAAGCCTACTTTTCGCATTTGTTCCAGTTTAATCTTGAAACGCTACTTTATTTCTCATGATAATGGTTTGTTTGTTTATGTTGATGTGTATTTACTAAAGATTGAACGGGCCAGGAAGCCAGAGGGGCCCATTAGTATGGAGCCAGTCAACATGGAGGAGGATAGTTCACTACCACCTGAGCTTCTCAAGCTGTGGACAGAGGTGGCACATTTGTTCACCATTACCTACTTTTCTCTAGCCTGGTCCCAGATCTGTTTGTGCGGTCTTGCCAACTCATTTGGCGTGACAATGACCATAGGATTTGGCAAGACCACACAAACAGATCTGGACCAGGCTAACTCTTCAGTCCTATGTTCATCATAACTGTTTACAGCTTCTCTCTTCTTCTCACTGTTCTTTTACAGTTTGTTTTATTCCACAGGACTTAATCAAAGAAGAAAAGGAGGAGTTGGATCTCAAAGAGTGAGTTTCATTTTGGATGTTAAGGGGTTTGGCCTTTTTTTCTTGGCGTTCTGTGACAAACATATATATTTGTTGTATTTAATGGACGTCCTGTACTGATTTGAATGTGAAGATGTGTAAAACCCTAACCTATGCCAGGCTGACATTACATTGGGTACGTTTCCAGGTACCGTAATACTCTGAAGAGCATGGAGCTGAGTGAGATTGGAGGAGTAGCTAAGGTGGTGAAGAGTCGTATCTTCTCTGCTGCCTTCCACCCGTGTAGCAGTTGTCTGCTCATGGCGGCTGGGGACAAGTGGGGAGGAGTGGGGCTGTGGAACCTCGTGAGTACACTCTACACACACACACACACACACACACACAGTCAAGCTGGATGCAGTAGAGTTAATGTGTGAAGTGTGACTGGGCTTATTTGTTTGTTTTTCTCAGGACTTGCCGTGTTCAAAACAACTGGGAACTCAGGAAAAAAATCCCAGTCGGAGCTAGTATTTTTTCGGAGTTCCCAGTTGTTTTGAACGCGGCAACGGCGTGCTGCTGTTTGTTTTCTCAGGACTCTGATATGGGTGACGACGGCGTGCTGCTGTTTGTTTTCTCAGGACTCTGATATGGGTGACGACGGCGTGCTGCTGTTTGAGCCACACGTCCGGCCGGTGGCCTGCATGGCGTTCTCCAGGTCACATCCTACAGACCTGTTGACCCTCAGCTACGACGGGACCCTACGGAGCACAGACGTGGAGAAATGTGTTTTTGATGAGGTACCGTGCATAATAAAACGATAATCGTAAATGCCATTTAGCAATCTTTTTTTTTTTCAAAAGCGATGCATGCATTTCGGGATGTGTGACCCCAGCGGGAATTTAACACACATATCAGACTTTAGATTCCCTGTTCTGTCTTTGTTACATTATCTCTGTCCTTTCTCCAACTAGGTGTATCGGATCAAGGATGGCTTGAGAACCTTTGACTTCCTGTCACATGACTGTTCGACGCTAGTCACCGGGGACTGGTATGGAGACGTTGCCATCGTTGACAGGCGGACTCCAGGGTAAAGTCACATCGTTTTTATTTCTCTCTGTACAAGGACTGGCCATTGTGTTTTAAGTCAAGTCAAAAAGCTAATTGCTAATGCCTTAGTAATATTGGTCTGTCTCGTTTTTACTCAGAACCTCTCATGAGTCCCTCCATAGCCTGGATACCAAGACGGTTCGCTGTGTTCACGTCCACCCTGTTCAGAAGCAGTACATCATGGTGGCTGAGAACAGGTAAAAAATGTGAATCAGTGCCATGATGTAAAATGTCAACCAATCAGGTGGACTGACGTCATTATGGCAACCAATCTCTACATTCGAGCCTTGACAATCCTATGCTTTAATAAGATTGATTTATGTATTTTGTCAAGTTTGCAAAATTATTACTTATTGCAGCCCTTGAATCTGTATGAATAGTCCTATTCAGGAAATCCACTTTCTACTTCATTGATCTTTTATGTTGCCAAAACTGATTTTCCTCTAGTATTGTGAGCATTTACGATGCTCGATGTTTGAAGGCGTCGTCGAGCGAGCCAGTCTCCCAGCTCTATGGTCACTCAAAGAGCATCTCAAGTGCCTACTTCTCTCCTGGCACTGGTAACAGAGTAGTGACCACCTGCCTAGACGACAACATCAGGTGAGTCTGTCTGCATGCTACAGTAAGACGTTAGTACATTAAAATATGTAAAGAGATGGGGGAAATTATGAAAAGATTGCTCAAGTTCAAATGAATCATTTGCCAATATGCTATCATAAAAGTGTTTTTTAAAAGTTACTGAGCTTATGGTCCAATACTTTCTTGAAACCTGAAATGTTCTACAATTACATTTACTTTGTTTTTCAGGATTTACGACACCTCGGAACTGACCTCCAGAGCTCCGCTACTGACCTCCATCAAGTAAATTAATTATACTATCACATTTTAAAAACTAAACATTGTGGAATGATCCCTACCAATAGACATCAGCCAGCAAATCCAGGATCTTTGTAGTGGCGTCTTTGTGTAGTGGTGCCATACCTATAGTTATGACACAGTTTATATCTATTGAATCCATTTCCTTTGTCCCTCTTTGCAGACATCAATTGAACACGGGGCGCTGGCTGTCCAAGCTGCAGGCGGTGTGGGACCCCAAGAGGGACGACTGCTTCGTTGTGGGCAGCATGCAGCGGCCTCGCAGAGTCCAGGTATAAGCATTCCTTTGTTCCCACGTCTATCATCTAACCTCAACAACAATAAGTAAGATCTGAGGTCGTGTTAGTATAAATGTGTAAGGTCGGTGTACAAGTTATGCATTATGTGGCTATACATGATGTGTATGATATGGGTAATGTTTAATATATTTTGAATACAGCAGCACTGAAAGTGTCCAAGACAATTTTCTCCTTTGGGACAATAAAGTATATCCTTTTCTATCCAGGTGTTCCATGAGAGTGGGAAGCTCCAGCACTCCTTCCAGGACCCAGAGATCACCACGGTGCTCTCCGTCACAGCCTTCCACCCCACCAGGAACGCTCTACTGGGGGGTAACGCCTCCGGACGACTGTACGTCTTCACCGACTGAGAGGAGGAACCTGGGCCAGTGTTCACAAAGCATCTCAGAGTAAGAGGGCTGATCTAGGATCAGGTACCCACCCTCTTATTCATTATGATTTAAAAGGCTCTCCTACTCTAAAATGCTTTATCAATACGGGCCCATAACACATGCTTAGAATAGACCAAAATAAGTTGGTATTTTTTTATTTTAATTTTTTTGTATGTTTATCTGCAAGCTGCCTTTGCTATTGTTGCACATTGTTTTCTATCAATTTGTTGATGTGTAGTTAGTTTAAATAAAGTTTATATATTTAGCTGAAGTTTAGTTTTTCATGTAGTTTATTACCTTTCATTGGCTCTATTGTGCCAGCAGCGAATTTTGTGATTGATGGTTTTATTCAAGTAAAATCGACCAGAATTCAGTTGCTACAGCCCTACAATCGAAACCAACATGGCAAAATACCAGTGCACTGAAAATGTGTCCCATATATCAGACAACTCACTCTCTCTTCTGTGCCTAGGCTAATTATTTGCTGCAGTTTTTCCTCCCATCACCAGAGTAACTCATCAACACCAAAAATAACATTACAATGTAACCCAACTCAGGTATAGGCCTACCTTAGAAGTAAGCTATGTTATTAGACTAGTAGCCTTCTGTGTTACGGTTCGGACTTAGTGAGAAGTGTGCGTCTGTGTTAGGCTGTGTGTGATGGGGGGGGGGGGTTTCAGAAATTGTTTTCAAATTGATAAAGCATGAATATTTGTTTAATATGACCACCCTACCTTAAATTATTGGGTTTAAATTACTGTAATTATGTGTTCTGTACTGGCTAATTTGCATTTTAATTAAATGTTTACTTTTATTTGAATCATCTTTGTGTTCTACATCAGCCCTGAAAAGAAAAATCAGTGGGCTTAGAGTTGAAAATGCGACGGAAACACATTTAACTAATATATTTTTTATTCAGTACATGGGAATTTAACGGCAAAAGTTATTTTTATGTGCACAACATATTTACGCACATACTTTTATCCACACGTCAATTAGATGGAAACAACTCTGATGGGAAATGTGCATATTTGTTTTTAATGCAGTTTTCTTTTTATTTATTTATGAAAATCTGTCGCCATTTGGATGGAAAACTAGCCATAGACACCCTAAAGACACTGGCAAGTGCACTAGTCCTGTGTCACTGATTATGCCTGCACATCATGGTTCACCAGCAGCACCAAACATTGGGGGTGACCAACACGTGCATATCTGTATTCCCAGTCATGTGAAATTCATAGATTAGGGCCTAATTTATTTATTTTGTGGGGATCTATTTTCTTAACTAGATGTGATGCCTAGCTTAGAAAGAATACATTAATGATTAAACATAATAGGTTTGTGCTGTACTGATAGATTGTTTAACATAACAAGCTGTGATTAATGTGAGGAACCGTTAGGGGGTAGGCTGAGACAGACTTGTGATTCACACAGACACACACACTGCCTCTTTGTTAAACCGCTCAAGGACAAACTATGTCTGAGGTTGCTGACTCAAGACAAGTTGTAAAGATAACAACTAATGCCTGGCAACAGTGAAGCGCCAAGGGGCTGGGACCAGCCTGTGCGCCATCGATAGGCTGGGTAAGTTTAAACCACGCCCAGCCTCTATCCTGACAGGCCCAGCAGGGAGCGGGAACTATCTTTGTCAGGGTATTTAAAGAAGAACTTATAACAAAAGCTCAGTTCTCTGACTGCCCTGCGTGGTTTTTCAGTGGGCCCGTATATACGAACATCATATTTACCAATTCAAGTGTTTGCATTAATTAAAATACTAGTCTATTTTAGAAGACGTGTATTGACCTCTTTTTGTTCCTATACCAGATTTGAATTGACGCAATTTAACAATTTCAATTGACTAATTTCCTTATACTGTATGAACTGTAACTCAGTAAAGTCTGAAAGTTATTGTGTTTATTTATTTTTTCAGTATATTTTTCATTTGTAAGAGATGTCCACCAGCATAATGCCAGAGACTCTAATATTCACTGTTTTAAATATGAGTCTATCTGGTAAGAACAAATGTTTATATACTGGTTCTGTTGAGTGGAAAAAACCACCACAGCAACTCAAATACATACCAACCATAACCACTTTTAAAAAGAATGTCAAAGGCTGGCTAAAGTGTGAGCAGTATAACTTTTTTTGTCTACGTAATTGTATATCCATTTATGTAAAAATTAGGGACCACAATGGAAATAAGTCCCTGACTTTATTGTGGAATCCCGGTCACTTTTACAAATATTTGTACTGTGTGTATATGTATATCTTTTTTTAAACTGACAAATAAAATCTATCAATCAATCCAAACTGTGCAGCGGCTATTTGATTAATGGAAAGATACATCTGGAAGAAGTTTGGAACCACCAAAAGATTTCTGCAGCATTGAAGGTCTCCAAGAACACAGTGGCCTCCATCATTCTTAAATGGAAGATGTTTGGAACCACCAAGTCTCTTCCTAGAGCTGGCCGCCCGGCCAAACTGAGCAATCGGTGGAGAAGGGCCTTGGTCAGGGAGGTGACCAAGAACCCGATGGTCACTCTGACAGAGCTCCAGAGTTATGGGGTATTGTGTGTAGATTGATGAGGGAAAATAAATAAATAATACATTTTAGAATAAGGCTGTAACGGAACAAAATGTGGAAAAAGTGAAGGGGTCTGAGAACTTTCCGAATGTACTTTAAAACAAGCTAGCAAGCACACCACATTTTCTTCAGGAAATTGAGTTTTCAGGGATCACTGTTAGCCTTAAGAGTTTATTTATTAGAAAGAAGAACTACAGCTAGCTATCAGTAGGTCTATATACAAACCTATTCTACATAGTTCTAGCTTTCATCACTAGATGCACCATCATATTTATCTCCCCAAATAATAGGCTAATGTTCTAATCATTACATCATCATTGAACAAAAACCTAACTTAATTTACACTGAACGTTTTACAAAAGTAATTTGTGAGTCTTTATCTGAAACCCACAGCATGAATGATTCAGAGTGTTTTCCACATGATCCTGCATTTTATTCCCATCATCTGACAGAAGATCTTTGTCCTATGTCTTTCTTCTTTTAGTTCACACACAACAACTGTAGTGTAGACATGTTTGTAATCTAACTGTCCCACAATCCAAAGTAATAAGGTTGATATAGTAGTCTATCAAAGTAATCAGACCGATTGTTTTACTATATGTAACTGCTTTGCTTTAAATAGTAAAGTAAAACTTTTACCATTACCACAAAAATCATTTTAAAGAGCTAATGCAAGCCCCGCAACTTGACTTGTAAAGTTATCATCTAGAGGTTTGAACAAGGCATATTTTGTGTATTTTAAACTGATGCTGCTGAGGTTAACTTTTTTGCGAAATACGATGTGTATAGAGAAGACTTCTGTTCTTAAGAGCTGATACAGTATGATAGGGAAAGACAAAGGTCCAGTATGAAGGAGAATGGGATACATTTTACATGTAAGTCATTTAGCAGACGCTCTTATCCAGAGCGACTTACAGTTAGTGAGTGCATATATTTTCATACTGGCCCCCCGTGGGAAACGAACCCACAACCCTGGCGTTGCAAGCGCCATGCTCTACCAACTGAGCTACAGGGGACTACCAATACAGGAATTGAGTTTTAAGAGCATACTGAGTAGAACATCGTTAGATACAGTATAAAAAATGGTGTTACCAATACAGGAATTTAGTTTAAAGAGCATACTGAGTAGAACATCGTTAGATACAGTCTAATACAGTCTATTTTTTAAAAGAGAAACGGGGCTGGTAGATAAGATTTAGTTCCTCCTTGTCTCTTGCCCACACTCCAGTACAGTAGGTGGCGATAATGGACCATAACGTTGGATGCCAACCGCCGATAAACCCCACAGAAAAATAAGTATTCTTATTCGGTGGGATCTCTAGCTACATCAACCAAGACTCAAGAAAACCAACACAGTTTAGCTAGCTAAACATCTGCGTCTCCGTTTGCCTGATGGATTTGGAAGACCCAAAACTTGCGAACGCGTTTGTGAAATTACACAACATATTACAGGTAAGATTAGGAGGACCATTGCCTATACAACTGTCCACACAGCACCCTTGAAACATTGCTAATTTTAGTGAGTCATAGCTAGCTAGTAACAAACAATCTGTACAAACACTGTAGGTTGCATATATTGCAGTATTAGGACCAGAATGTTTTCTTTTTTATCTAATTTGTCTCTCTTAGACAGACACCGAGAAGCAGTTGACTAATGCTCATGCATGCGAGATTTGGTTCTGGGTTCCGAGATTATTTACCCAAACAGAAGTTTTATTTATCCGATCACATTACAGTAGTATTCCAAATTCCCCGCCCATGCGCACCTCAAGTTTCCTCGCGTACCTAGCTAGCATTCATAGTCTAGTATGCCTGTTCCTGAAGC
Organism: Coregonus clupeaformis; assembly: GCF_020615455.1. Classification (NCBI taxonomy): domain Eukaryota; kingdom Metazoa; phylum Chordata; class Actinopteri; order Salmoniformes; family Salmonidae; genus Coregonus; species Coregonus clupeaformis. Next base: position 18,556,381 of record NC_059206.1, read on the forward strand.
CCTTGATGATGACTCTGAGTTCCATTACATTACACTTAAGAGTCATTGGACGAAGGCGTCGTCTGTAGGGGGAAGTTGTATTAAAAACCCCGACGCACAATCTGCGCGTCGCTTACACTACGGTATTGGAAGCATAAGGACCCTTATAAGGTTAAAGGGACAATCAGCAGTTGCTACATCCATTTTTGGATTTAAACATAAATTATATATACCCATTGATGCTTGAAGAATATAATTTATGTATAAATGTCTCATGAGCTTAGTTCAACTTTCATAGCCCATCAGAACGTTTGTAAACAAAGAAAATGTAAACAAACACTATGTAGCCTCAAAACATGGTTAAAACTATAATATTTATATAATGGATGGTCAGTCTATGAATTTGAATGTTAACGTTTCTCCAGCCCCATCCCTTAGGTTTTTTACCGAACCAGGGGCGGGGAGGGCTTTGTTATTGTTTGTACTACTGATTGATACACATCTTGATAGGGTTAGTGTTCCCACATGGCCTTATCTCCATGTTACAGCGCTTGCTTGCTTGTTTACTGAAAACAGGAGGAAGGCAAGAGGCGACCACTTGTGCTAATTAGCTATCTAACATGCTCCGAACACCTGTGTGTAAGCGCAGTGGTGTAAAGTACTTAAGTAGAAATACTTTAAGGTACTACTTAAGTCGTTTTTTGGGGTATCTGTACTTTACTTTACTATTTATATTTTTGACAACTTTTAGTTTTACTTCACTACATTCCTAAAGAAAATAATGTACTTTTACTCTATACATTTTCACTGACACCCAAAAGTAATCGTTACATTTTGAATGCATTTTAATTTTTTTAACATTTTAGTCATTTAGCAGACGCTCTTATCCAGAGCGACTTACACTTAGTGAGTGCATACATTTTTATTTTTTCATACCCCCCGTGGGAATCGAACCCACAACAACTGAGCTACATCCCTGCCGGCCATTCCCTCCCCTACCCCTTAGACCACTGTGCCACTCGGGAGGCTTAGCAGGACAGGAAAATGGTCCAATTCACACACTTATCAAGAGAACATCCTGGTCATGCCTATTGCCTTTTGTAAATTATGTCTTAGTGTTGGAGTGGGGCCTTGAGTCATTTTCTATTAAGGTATCTTTACTTTTACTCAAGTATGAAAATTGGGTACTTTTTCCACCACTCCGGAAGTGTAAAGGAAATGTAGTTTCATCAGCTGGAAGCACCCATAGCTATATGGATCTTTGCAAAACTGCTACAGTAAGTGTATCTTTTTTATTTGAATGATTATTTTTCGTTGATGAAAGATAAGGGCCATATGTTTCGAAAGCCGTATCGCAAGCAGTGATTATTGACGTTTCTAAACGTTAAAACACAGCTTCGTCAGGATTGTAGTTCACATGAGGCAGTCGTGGGTGAAGGTAAATGGCTGAGAACTTTAGGGAGAAGGCAGGATGCCGCCTAGAGTTTTCGCCAGCTACTGTTCCTGAAGACCTCCAGCATGGTAGGATTTAGCCATCTGTCTACTTGAGGAAACGGTGCTAAGTTTATGATAAATTATACAGCTTTTTAAGTCATTACCCAATTGAAAAGCATCCCAACATTAATTGCAGGAAATGAAGCACACGGACACCGAGAATGTTGTCTCTGTACGCTGTTTAGCGAGAGAGACGTGCAAACCCAAGACATTCACCCCAGATGAGGTACTGGTACCTAAGCCCAGCTTCAAAAAGAAAAGAAAGGTACGTGTCCACCCATATGATGACCTCTGTTCCATATGACCAGGCAGAGTTCCATTATTATCTGTGTGATTGTCTCAATGGTTTTGCACAGGCTAATGATGCCCTTCTGACTCTAACATTGCACTAATGATGGAGTCAGTCAGAAGGGTAAAGGCTAATGGTGACCCAGTCTTCATTTTTCCAACAAGAAGTGACTGAAATATTCGTCCAACACCTATTTTTCAGTGGCAATTGACAAGACTATAATTGACTAAATAGACCCAGAAAAAATAGAACTTAACTAAAACTATTTTTCATTTCAGTTGACTAAAAGGAGAGAAACGTCTCTTTGTGAGTAAAATCTGACTGCTAAGTAGACTGGACATTAGTTTGGAGAGATTGAGAGCTTTCCAGTGATGATCACCATTAATATTAGCAGCACGGATGTGCAGCACAGTTCTGTTCAGCAGTGGAAAGGAGGAGCCACCACCGGCACACACAGCCTACATCAGTTGGTGAGCTGCGGGGGGAGCAAGAGATGAGTGTGGGCAGACCCGCTCCGCCTCCGATTATACACATCGCGCTGGGAACTCTCTTGCTTCCCCTTAAACTAACCAGTCCCTACCAGCCTTCTAGTTAGCTACCCTTTGCCTGTTTTAAGAAACACAAGCTGCTTTATGAAATGAAAAACAATAGCAGCATTGAGTTTAATAGTAAAACAACAGTCTCGCTATGTTTTTCTCTCCCTTGAGTATAGAAAAGTAGGCTGTCTTTTCCCCCTTTCCCCACTGCATTTCATAGCCAGGCTCAGTAGTCATGTCTCCCTCTTTTCCTCAGAGAAAACAACTTGATTTGAGCCCTTACCCTGAGGGCAGAGTGACCACAACCTGTACTCTCTGCGTAGCCAGATTTGTCTGACGGACAGTTTCTATGGCCAGGCTGTGCTCACTGAGTCTCTGTCTCTCTCTCTGTGTTTGTGTGTGTGTGTCTGTTTGTTTTGTATGTAATGTGTAATATCTATGTAGGCTGAATTAAGAATTTACATGGCCAGATCATTCTTATATACGTTTGCTGCATATTTCTGCTGTTGAGAAGAGAAGAGGATGTTATGCAGGACAATCTGTTGGTAGGACAAGGTTATGTATGTTAGTACACATGGAAGTCAGTGATGTATGTTTACTATAGGTTAATGAGGCAATACAAATGTGATGTGACTAAAATGAAAGGGCATTTAGTTGACTAAAATGGTCCACTGTTTTCATAATTTTGTCAATAACTAGACTAAATCATTATTTAATGAAGAAAATGTGACTTAAGGATATTTTAGTCAAAATGACTAAGACTAGACAAAATGTAACAAAATGTAACACTGTGGTGACCAGGACTATCCTGGTAAATGCAAATGTTTTTGTCTCAGAGGAAAGCACCACCTTTGAACGTGGAATAAATAATTTTTGAAGTCAGAGAAGCAGAAAGTCGAAGATGAAGACGTATAGTATGGTACTCATTGTGGTCTAGATTAGAATACATATAGAGACATGCCTGGGTCATGTTTCATTAGACAACAAACTGAAGAAAACTGATTGAAACAGGAAGGGACTAGCTGCAATTGTCCAAGAAGAAATGCTTGTTTTTCTTTTAGGTTGCGCAAAAATGTTGGTATGGTGAGCGCTAATGAATACAACTCTGTTGGTGACCTCACTTTACTCTTTGTTTTCACATTGCAGATACAACCTGGAGGTCTATCGACATATGAATTGGAACGGTTGGAAAATATCAGACAAAACCAAGAGTTCCTGACCTCCATAAAACTGCTTGAGGTTAGTTTGTTGAAGAACAGAGTTTCAATGGTATCTACAGTGCATTCGGAAAGTATTCAGACCCCTTGACTTTTCCCACATTTTGTTACGTTACTGCCTTATTCTAAAATTGATTAAATTGTTTTTTTTCTCATCAATACAATATCCCATAATGACATTGTTCTCAACTGGCTTACCTGGTTAAATAAAGGTTAAATAAAAAAAATAAAAAAAAATGACGAAGCAAAAACAAGCTTGGCACACCTGTATTTGGGGAGTTTCTACCATTCTTCTCTGCAGATCCTCTCAAGCTCTGTCAGGTTGGACGGGGAGCGTCGCTGCACAGCTATTTTCAGGTCTCTCCAGAGATGTTCGATCGGGTTTAAGTCCGGGCTCTGGCCGGGCACTCAAGGACATTCAGAGACTTGTCCCAAAGCCACTCCTGCGTTGTCTTGGCTGTGTACTTAGGGTCATTGTCCTGTTGGAAGGTGAACCTTCGCCCCAGTCTGAGGTCCTGCGTGCTCTGGAGCAGGTTTTCATCAAGGATCTCTCTGTACTTTGCCCCGTTTATCGCCCCGTTCATCTTTCCCTCTGTCCTGACTAGTCTCCCAGTCCCTGCCACTGAAATACATCCCCACAGCATGATGCTGCCACCACCATGCTTCACCGTAGGGATGGTGCCAGTTTTCCTCCAGATGTGACACTTGGCATGCAGGCCAAAGAGTTCAATCTTGGTTTCATCAGACCAGAGAATCTTGTTTCTCATGGTCTGAGTCCTTTAGGTGCCTTTTGGCAAACTCCACATGGGCTGTCATGTGCCTTTTACTGAGGATCATGTCCAATCATTTGAATTTACCACAGGTGGACTCCAATGAAGTTGTAGAAACATCTCAAGGATGATCAGTGGAAACAGGATGCACCTGAGCTCAATTTGAGTCTCATAGCAAAGGGCCTGAATACTTATGTAAATAAGATATTTATGTTTTTATATATTTTTTATAAATTTGCAAACATTTATAAAAACCTGTTTTCGCTTTGTCATTATGGGGTATTCTGTGAAGATCGAAAACCATTATATTTAATCAATTTTAGAATAAGGCTGTAAAGTAACAAAATGTGGAAAAAGGGAAGGGGTCTGAATACTTTCCGAATTCACTGTGCCTATGCAAATTATTGTTTCCTCAATAGGCCAAGCAGGATTTGAAACCAGAAACAACACAGAGAGGTCTCAAGAGACAGAAACTAAGGTAATGACAGATTAAACATTTGTTCCACTGAAAATATTTATTTATTACTTGGAATGTTTCCTATTTACTTGCATTTGTCAGTCATTAGCTAGGTTTCCATCCAATTGTCGACAGATTTTCATGTGGATATTCTAAAATCCGCATAAAGAAAATATGCACATTTTCCCACCAGTGGTGTGTTTCCACCAAACGGACTTGTTGCAGATAAAAATCAGTGCGTGATGACGTAGTGCACACACAATATATTTTTTCTTTTGAGTTTTCATGTACCGAATAAAAATCAAAAGTTCAATGTGTTTCCATCGCATTTTCAACTCTACTGATAGATTTGTCACAAAAACTGTTGCGTTAAATAGCAAATGTGCCTACTCTGGTCTTGGCACGTGCGCTCTAGCCAACAGCTGGCAGATACAGTGTGGGTAGGCTAGTCTACATGATTATTATCCATTATTATGGATAAGAGCGAGAAGAATAGTTTTATTTGTCAAACGGCAGTCAAGCATCGATCGTCATGTCACCAGAATAAGACCCTCGATATTTGTTGGAAAGGAGCATCAAGCTCATCACCCTGTAAAGTTCATCATCATTTATTTAATCTGTAGCCTAATAAACTGCATGGTTTCCTGAGTCGTAGTCCGAGGACCACACACCATATCATCGCGTGACTCCAAGTTTACTTCGAAATGATGGTTATTATATAAATATTTGCACATTACAGCGTTTCCACCACCATTTCTCGCATAATTAATTTTACAGACACAAAAAGATCCCACCATGTCGAATGAACAAACTATCTGTCGGCAGTTATAAAATTGTACCAGTAATCATGTTTCCATCACAGCTGTCGTGATTTTTTAAAAATATGGTATGACTTTACTCACATAGAAACTGTGGATGGAAACGTGATTACTGGTAGTATTTGGTTTCAGCTCAAAGTGCATGAGCTTCAGGTATGGGTTGTAGCATAGAGAAATGTAGAATGCGAGTGTGACCGTTTCTGTTTCTAACTTATTTGTCTTCCCAATACAGTAAGGTACCCCGGACAGAAATACTGCCTCCTCGCACCAAGTCTGTGAGAATCCAGAAGATAGAAGCCGAGAAGCCGCCCCCGGAACCACGCAGGACTTATTATAAAACTGAACGTGTAAGCGACTGACCAATAGCAAATCCTGTTATGTTAGGAAATAATAACTACCTTTAACTACTCTACACAAGGATAGAAGTTGTCATGGATTAAACAGAGGCCTACACACACACTTTTGAATGCTCATGATACTTGTTTGTTTGTTTTTGTTTGTTTATACGCACTGTGTATTTAACAAAGGTGAACCGGGCCAGGAAGCCAGAGGGGCCCATCAATATGGAGCCAGTCAACATGGAGGAGGATAGTTCACTACCACCTGAGCTTCTCAAGCTGTGGACTGAGGTGGGCAGGTTTTATTTCATTCATGGTCTAGTAAAAAGCATGAGTTGACACACACAACATTTATTTTAGAGGTGCTGACTAACGAAGAGTATTAGATTTGATTAGTCAATTTAAATTACATAATGTTACACCCAGCAACAGATAAATATACCAACAACTGTCGAGGCTATAAACACAACAAAGTCAAGACTTTAACAAGTGACATGGGCACTCTGTGCCATTCATTCAATCACAACAATGTCAAAATATTTACATTGACATATATTTATATATACGCCCAACAATTTAATGGGTAAACCTAATAACCAAAGTTTTGGTTGAACCCTGAAGAAGGCACTGCTTTGCCGAAACGTTAGTCATTAAGTTTACCCATTAGATTAATCGGGACATACAGTGCATTCAGAAAGAATTCAGACCCCTTCACTTTTTCCACATTTTGTTACGTTACAGCCTTATTCTAAAATGGATTAAATTGTTTTTATCCCCCCTCATCAATTTACACACACTACCCCATAATGACAAAGCAAAAACAAATATTACATTTACATAAGTATTCAGACCCTTTACTCAGTACTTTGTTGAAGCACCTTTGGCCACGATTACAGCCTCAAGTCTTCTTGGGTATGACGCTACAAGCTTGGCACACCTGTATTTGGGGAGTTTTTCCCATTCTTCTCTGCAGATCCTCTCAATTTCTGTCAGGTTGGATGGGGAGCGTCGCTGCACAGCTATTTTCAAGTCTCCAGAGATGTTCGATTGGGTTCAAGTCCAGGCTCTGGCTGGGCCACTCAAGGACATTCAGAGACTTGTCCCGAAGCCACTCCTTTCATCAGACCAGAGAATGTTGTTTATCATGGTCTGAGAGTCCTTTAGGTGCCTTTTGGCAAACTCCAAGCAGGCTGTCATATGCCTTTTACTGAGGAGTGGCTTCCGTCTGGCCACTCTACCCTAAAGGCCTGAATGGTGGAGTGCTGCAGAGATGGTTGTCCTTCTGGAAGGTTCTCCCATCTCCACAGAGGAACTCTGGAGCTCTGTCAGAGTGACCATCGGGTTCTTGGTCACCTCCCTGACCAAGGCCCTTCTCCCCTGATTGCTCAGTTTGGCCGGGCGGCCAGCTCTAGGAAGAGTCTTGGTGGTTCCAAACTTCTTCCATTTAAGAATGATGGAGGCCACTGTGTTCTTGGGGACCTTCAATGGTGCAGAACATTTTTGGTAACCTTCCCCAGATCTGTGCCTCGACACAATACTGTCTCGGAGCTCTACGGACAATTCCTTCGACCTCATGGCTTGGTTTTTGCTCTCGCATGCACTGTCAACTGTGGGGCCTTATATAGACAGGTGTGGGCATTTCCAAATCATGTCCAATCAATTGAATTTACCACAGGTGGACTCCAATCAAGTTGTAGAAACATCTCAAGGATGATAAATGGAAACAGGATGCACCTCAATTTCGAGTCTCATAGCAAAGGGTCTGAATACTTATGTAAATAAGGTATCTGTTTATTTTTTATTTTTAATACATTTGCAAAGGTTTCTAAAAACCTGTTTTCGCTTTGTCATTATGGGCTATAATGTGTAGATTGAGGACATTTTTTTTATTTAATCAATTTTGGAATAAGGCTGTAACGTAACAAAATGTGAAAAAAGTGAAGGTCTGAATACTTTCCGAAGATTGTGAATTTTTATACAATTTCATTCATTTTCGCAGTCGACAAGACTGAATTATGCAGAATGCACAGTTGCGTTAAACTGAGACTCAGCGATATGATGTTGCCTTGTACAGAAGGATGAACCATAGATATTGCAGATGAGCGTTATTCAAGACGATGCACTCATATAGAGTACAGTGCCTTGCAAATGTATTCATCCCCCTTGGCGTTTTTCCCATTTTGTTGCATTACAACCAGTAATTTAAATGGATTTTTATTTGGATTTCATGTAATGGACATACACAAAATAGTCCAAATTGATGAAGTGAAATGAAAACAATAACTTATTTCAAAAAAATAACGGAAAAGTGGTGCATGCATATGTATTCACCCCCTTTGCTGTGAAGCCCCTAAATAAGATCTGGTGCAACCAATTACCTTCAGAAGTCACATAATTAGTTAAATAAAGTTCACCTGTGTGCAATCTAAGTGTCACATGATCTCAGTATATATACACCTGTTCTGAAAGGCCCCAGAGTCTGCAACACCACTAAGCAAGGGGCACCACCAAGCAAGCGGCACCATGAAGACCAAGGAGCTCTCCAAACAGGTCAGGGACAAAGTTGTGGAGAAGTACAGATCAGGGTTGGGTTATAAAAAAATTACATCCCACGGAGCACCATTAAATCCATTATTAAAAAATTGAAAGAATATGGCACCACATCAAACCTGCCAAGAGAGGGCCGCCAACCAAAACTCACGGACCAGGCAAGGAGGGCATTAATCAGAGGGGCAACAAAGAGACCAAAGATAACCCTGAAGGAGCTGCAAAGCTCCACAGCGGAGATTGGAGGATCTGTCCATAGGACCACTTTAAGCCGTACACTCCACAGAGCTGGGCTTTACGGAAGAGTGGCCAGAAAAAAGCCATTGCTTAAAGATAAAAAAAATGCAAACACGTTTGGTGTTAGCCAAAAGGCATGTGGGAGAATCCCCAAACATATGGAAGAAGGTACTCTAGTCAGATGAGACTAAAATTGAGCTTTTTGGCCATCAAGGAAAACGCTATGTCTGGCGCAAACCCAACACCTCTCATCACCCCGAGAACACCATCCCCACAGTGAAGCGTGGTGGCAGCATCATGCTGTGGGCATGTTTTTCATCGGCAGGGACTGGGAAACTGGTCAGAATTGAAGGAATGATGGATGGCACTAAATACAGGGGAATTCTTGAGAGAAACCTGTTTCAGTCTTCCAGAGATTTGAGACTGGGACGGAGGTTCACCTTCCAGCAGGACAATGACCCTAAGCATACTGCTAAAGCAACACTTGAGTGGTTTAAGGGGAAACATTTAAATGTCTTGGAATGGCCTAGTCAAAGCCCAGATCTCAATCCAATTGAGAATCTGTGGTATGACTTAAAGATTGCTGTACACCAGTGGAACCCATCCAACTTGAAGGAGATGGAGCAGTTTTGCCTTGAAGAATGGGCAAAAATCCCAGTGGCTTGATGTACCAAGCTTGTAGAGACATGCCCCAAGAGACTTGCAGCTGTAATTGCTGCAAAAGGTGGCTCTACAAAGTATTGACTTTGTAGTTATGCACGCTCAAGTTTTCTGTTTTTTTGGTCTTATTTCTTGTTTGTTTACAAAAAAATAATATTTTGCGTCTTCAAAGTGGTAAAAAATCAATTTAAATTCCAGGTTGTAAGGCAACAAAATAGGAAAAATGCCAAGGGGGGTGAATACTTTTGCAAGCCACTGTATGTGCGCCGGCACACGTCACTCTGCTACAATGTGATGGCTACGGGACAACAACGGCAGAGAAGTTTAGCATCGCGCTTTGCACTCTTAGTTGTTGTGGAAGTCAGCCCAATACTGCTGTTTACTTGTGCATCGCTTACTCTACCCTCAAGACAATACTTTACAAACGCAACACAAGGTACTACATACACTTAAAAGGGTCTTGGCTTATAATCATTTCAGTTTAAAAGTCACATTTGGTTAGAGTCTGATGGTAGGTAGCACATTTATTCATAATCATGAGCAACTCTTCTCTCCTACTGTATGTTCAGAGCTGTTTACAGTTCACTCTTCTAACTGATCATTTACTGTTATTTATTTTATTCCACAGGATTCAATCAAAGAAGAAAAGGAGGAGTTGGATCTCAAAGAGTGAGTTTCATTTTGGATGTTAAGGGGATCTCAAAGAGTGAGTTTATTGTTTGCCATATTTACACTTTTGCTTTTCATTTGAGAGGTTAGGCATTTGGCCATTTTCTAAGTGTTCTGTGACAAACAACAGTATTGTATTTATATTTGATGGACGTCCTGTATTGATTTGAATGTGTAGATGTGTAAAACCCTAACCTATGCCAGGCTGACATTACATTGGGTACGTTTCCAGGTACCGTAATACTCTGAAGAGCATGGAGCTGAGTGAGATTGGAGGAGTAGCTAAGGTGGTGAAGTGTCGTATCTTCTCTGCTGCCTTCCACCCGTGTAGCAGTCGTCTGCTCATGGCTGCTGGGGACAAGTGGGGAGGAGTGGGGCTGTGGAACCTCGTGAGTACTCTCTCAGTATCTCACACACCCACACAGCTTTGTTTTAGTGAATTTTCAGGACTTATTGGGGAGTAAACATGTATTCTTATTCAAAATCCTAGTTTCCCTCAACCTAAATTTAACCCAAACCCCTAAACCTAACCTTAACCCCAAATCCTAAACCTAACCCTTAAGCCTAAAATAGAATTGTAAAAATTCAGGACATGAAAAAAGTCCAGACTTTTCAAAATCGTTCTTGTTTTCCTACCCTGTCAGGACATTCTGGTGACTTTTCAGGACATTCTGGTGACTTTTCAGGACATTCTGGGGACTTGTCAGAACATTTTGGTCCTGATAAGGTAGGAAAACGTGTGTACACACACACACACACACTGTGAAGCTGGATGCAGTAGTATTAATGTTTGACTGGGCTTATTTGTTTGTTTTCTCAGGACTCTGATATGGGTGACGACGGCGTGCTGCTGTTTGAGCCACACGTCCGGCCGGTGGCCTGCATGGCGTTCTCCAGGTCACATCCTACAGACCTGTTGACCCTCAGCTACGACGGGACACTACGGAGCACAGACGTGGAGAAAGCCATTTTTGATGAGGTACTGTGCATAATATGATTATAGTATACCGGTATGCCATTTAGAATTCATTCAAAGCGACATAGAATAGTGCATGCATATGTGTGACCCCAGCGGCTATTGAACACACTCTTCAGACCTAGGATTCCCTGTTCTGTCTTTTTACTGCTGTAGTCTCTCTACACCTACATTATCTCTGTCCTTTCTCCAACTAGGTGTATCGGATCAAGGATGGCTTGAGAACCTTTGACTTCCTGTCACATGACTGTTCGACGTTAGTCACCGGGGACTGGTATGGAGACGTTGCCATCGTTGACAGGCGGACTCCAGGGTAAAGTCACATCGTTTTTATTTCTCTCTGTACAAGGACTGGCCATTGTGTTTAAGTCAAGTCAAAAAGCTAATTGCTAATGCCTTAGTAATGTTGGTCTGTCTCGTTTTTACTCAGAACCTCTCATGAGTCCCTCCATAGCCTGGATACCAAGACGGTTCGCTGTGTTCACGTCCACCCTGTTCAGAAGCAGTACATCATGGTCGCTGAGAACAGGTACGAAATGGGAATTAGTGCTATGATGTACAATATGTCAACCATTCAGCTCGACCATTGTCATTATGGCAACCAATCTCTACACTCAAGCCTTGAGACAATCCTATGCTTTCTAGTAAGTTGATTTGTGTATTGTTTGCAAAATTATGACTTACTGCAGCCCTTGGAGTTGTATGAATAGTCCTCTTCAGAAAATCCACTTTCTATTTCATTAATCTTTTATGTTGCCAAAACTGATATTGATGTTTGATTTTTCTCTAGTATTGTGAGCATTTACGATGCTCGATGTTTGAAGGCGTCGTCGAGCGAGCCAGTCTCCCAGCTCTATGGTCACTCAAAGAGCATCTCAAGTGCCTACTTCTCTCCTGGCACTGGTAACAGAGTAGTGACCACCTGCCTAGACGACAACATCAGGTGAGTCTGTCTGCATGCTACAGTAAGACGTTAGTACATTAAAATATGTAAATATGTAAAGAGATGGGGGTAATTATGAAAAAATTGCTCAAGTTCAAATGAATCATTTGCTAATATGCTATCATAAAAGTTACTGTGCTTATGGTCCAATACTTACTTGAAACCTGAAATGTTTTGCAATTAAATGTACTTTGTTTTTGTTTTTCAGGATTTACGATACCTCGGAACTGACCTCCAGAGCTCCGCTACTGACCTCCATCCAGTAATTTCATTATACTATCACATTTTGAAAACTAAACTGACCAGGTCTCTCTTGAAAAATAGTTTTGTACCTCAATGAGACTACCTGGATAAAAAAAGGTTAAATTAAAAAAACGAAACATTGTGGAAAGATCCCTCAACCTCTGTTTGCATTGGTTTACTCTCCAGTGCCTGTGTTATTTCTAGTATGTGTGCTTTGTACCAATAGACACAATCCAGCAGCTCCAGGATCTGTGTAGTAGTGTATTTGTGTAGTGCTGCCATACCTATAGTTATGACAAAGTTTATATCTAATGAATCCATTTCCTTTGTCCCGCTTTGCAGACATGACATGGAAACGGGGCATTCGCTGTCCAACCTGCAGGCGGTGTGGGACCCCAAGAGGGACGACTGCTTCGTTGTGGGCAGCATGCATCAGCCTTGCAGAGTCCAGGTATAAGCATTCCTTTGTTCCCACGTCTATCATATACAGTGCCTTCAGAAAGTATTCACACCCCTTGACTTTTCCCCCCATTTTGTTGTGTTACAGCCTGAATTTAAAATTGATTACATTTAGATTTTTTTTGTCACTGGCCTAGACACAATACTGGGATTATGTTTTTTGAAATTGTTACCAATTAATTAAAAATGAAAAGCTGAAATGTCTTGAGTCAATAAATATTCAACCCCTTTTTTATGGAAAATAAGTTCAGGAGTAAAAATGTGCTTAATAAGTCACATAATAAGTTGCATGGACACACTGTGTGCAATAATAGTGTTTAACATAATTTTTGAATGACTACCTCATCTCTGTACCCCACACATACAATTATCTGTAAGGTCCCTCAGTCAAGCAGTGCATTTCAAACACAGATTCAACCGCAAAGAAGGCCACCTATTGGTAGATGGGTAAACATTTAAAGAAGCAGACATTGAATATCCCTTTGAGCATGGTGAAGTTATTAATTACACTTTGGATGGTGTATCAATACACCCAGACACTACAAAGATACAGGCGTCCTTTCTAATGCCGTTGCCGGAGAGGAAGGAAACTGCTCAGGGAATTTGTCTACCAGTTTGACATTACAGAGCATTTTGTGTAGATCGTTGACAAAAAATGACAATGAAATCCATTTTAATTCCACTTTGTAACACCACATTTTGAAAAAGTTGAGGGGTGTCAATACTTTCTGAAGGCACTGTACCTCAATAGCAATAAGTAAGATCTGAGGTCGTGTTAGTATTCCACTAACAGAATGTGTAAGGTCATTGTACAAGTTATGGATTATGTGGCTATACATGATGTGTATGATATGGGTAACGTTTAATATATTTTGAATACAGCAGCACTGAAAGTGTCCAAGACAATTTTCTCCTTTGGGACAATAAAGTATATCCTTTTCTATCCAGGTGTTCCATGAGAGTGGGAAGCTCCAGCACTCCTTCCAGGACCCAGAGATCACCACGGTGCTCTCCGTCACAGCCTTCCACCCCACCAGGAACGCTCTACTGGGGGGTAACGCCTCCGGACGACTGTACGTCTTCACCGACTGAGAGGAGGAACCTGGGCCAGTGTTCACAAAGCATCTCAGAGTAAGAGGGCTGATCTAGGATCAGGTACCCACCCTCTTATTCATTATGATCTGAAAGGCTCAACTGATCGTAGATCAGCACTCTTACTCTAAAATGCTTTATCAATACGGGCCCAGAACATATGCTTAGAATAGACCAAAATAAGTGGTTGTTTTTTATGTTCATCTGCAAGCTGCCTTTGCTGTAGTTACACATGATTGAAAAAAATAATACATGATCAATTTGTTGATATTTTGTTAGTAAATAAAGTTATAGCTGAAGTTGCGCTTTTCATGTAGTTTATTACATTTTCAATATGGAGGCTCAGAGGCTGACAAGTCGTGTTATTATAAAGTTCTCTAATGAGAGCAATAGAAGACCGCCTAGTGACGATGTAGTACCAGTGTTTCATCTCTAGGTGGCAGTGTTTTAATACATTCATAACAACTACACTGAAGTCATACTAGCACTGGTTAAGGCGTCCACATACATTGGTTCGGTTTGCTCCTAGCAGAACTCGGCTAGGCGACGTGAACGTCTGTGCTCGTATACTCCCTAAAGAAAAAAGCGGCAATAGTACTGTTTGTCCCTCTTGAGCCACCGTAGCAACAACGTAGCCAGAAACCATAGATAGAGGACTCATCTTTATATCTGTGCCATTATAGTGTCTGTGCCAGCATGGGCAGCGCCAGTGAGGCTACAACCATAGGAATCCCCACCCAGTTGACTAATTTGTCTATTTGAAAATGGTGGAAGCGCTCAATGGCTCTGCCCATGCTAAAACTGTCTTTTGGCCACTAGAGGCCTCTATTTGCTGCCAGAAACACTTCCTCAAAATAGTCCAAATGAATCTAAGATAAATCAAGAAATCTGTCATAAATTGACGTTTTTGCTGAGGTCTTAGTCGCGCAATGTTACATCTAACTAAGATGTTTGGTGCAGTATTTCTCAATGAATAAATGTGCATGAAAACGAGTCGTCTCTCGTTGAATGACAACAAACACTAGGAGTAGTACTGTTGACCAGTCACCGACGAAGGGGCGTAGACTTCGGCTACCAAACTTCGATTTGCCTCAAGAACAATTGTTTCCTCGAACAGCCGAAAAAAAGACCTGCCGAAACAACAAAACGAACAAAGTCACAAAATTGTCACAATATATGCACAAACTGTTTAGACTGGGAAGCATATGGTAAGCTTTACAAGGAACCATCAGAAATAACAAATATTGTAAAATAAGTGTTACAATGGTTGAGATGGTATGAGTAAGACTCACGAGGTGAGGGACATGGCACACACATTTAAGAATAAATTATATTTATTGATAAATTAATCATCGAATACACCAGTCTTCATTCTGTGATAAAAATATTCAGTCTTGATTGGGAGTAACAACAGAAATGCAGAAGACATGCTTACAGAGACTGATCCATATGCATGGCCATGAGACCGTAAGGGAGCTAACAGAAGGACATTGCAGAGGCTTTCTGGGTGTTCCAAACACTGGAGTCATTGGGGACGTTCCAGGTCGTCTTCATAGCAGTCACACTGCTCAGATTGCCAGATCTTACCAGCTGGGTCGCTAGTATTCACACCGTAGCAAAACGTCTTGCAAAGAAAATTCAGTTAAGGTAGTCCCTCCCTGTTTGTTTGTTTTCTTCAGTTTGTTTTCTAGTGAATACGACCCCTGGAGACATGTTTGCACATCTCCGGAACCACACTGATATGATATTGCAATTGATTTATAGCGATCTTTTGAGATGTGCAGCAAAGACCTGGAACGCACCCATTGCAATCAACACTGAGCTGCATGTCACTGCAACACCATCTTCTCATCATCACCTCATCCCATGCATTAAGAAGCTAGGTTCACCAGTATAACGGTAGGTAGGCTAATCATGAAAAACATGTCACTTGATCCTATATGGAAAGACATAGGAGAACACAAAAACAAACTGAAAAACATCAGTTACTTTTTCTGTCTGTAGCTGCCCACATTAATTTAAACATTTAGTTATTTTCAAACATTTTCATTATTGCTCAAATAAGGTTGTATTGTTTGTCATACACATTGAACTGAAATTCAAAGTTGCAATTTGAGGTATAAAAATCAAAATGTTAAACGACTTCTGCCTTGACTGGCCTTCCACAATTTCAAACAAAATCATTCACTTTAATACACCAATCAGGGACCAACCACTTGTCATTATCTTAATATTGCTGCAGAGCAGACCACATTAATCCATAAATCTATATTATTTGAGGGATTATAACATTAAAACTAAATACATATGTCTGATAGGATTGTACTGATGCAAAACCAAACCAACAGATCATTCTGATTTATATCCACAATGATGATGTAGAAAGATGCTTTTATCTTGAGTCTATGTAGGGTTGCAACATTTCTGGTCACTTTCCCAAAATGCCCAGATTTTCCAGAAATCCTGGTACGAGGATTCCGGACTTTCTGATTATTCCCTCCCATTTCCAGGAATCTTCCAACTGGGATTTTTGGGGACATTTTCCCAGAATTTTTCAACCCTAAATCAATGCTATTCCCTCTCTCAACTTGTTTATTCTAAGCCAACAGAACGAGTGCCGGCTAAGGACAATATAATAGAAGCTTGTGGTGATTATCATTGTCCTGTTCTGCAGCTCTTCACTAGTCAACCCTCTCCCAAACCCTCATCAGGAACTCGAGCTCTCGTGTGAAGTACCACTGCGGCTGCAGAGAGGTATCTTTGGTAGACATGTAAAGACAGTGTGAAAATGAGAGGGTATAACGCTCCCTTGGGTGGAGTTGGAGGTAAACCTGACAAAAACGTTCCTTGGCCCAGTTTAAACCTATTCCTAGACTACAAAGCACTTTGAATGGAGGTTTACCATTAAGGATGCCATAGATCAGGTGTAGGCTTAATATGGGTCCAGGAAACCGTCCCTGAATCTCTATCTACCTTGCGTATTTCTTTGAATTCTAGTCCTCATCTGAATTACAGCGCTAAAAAAGTATAATATTCAATGATAAAAAAGAACATTAATTCAGTTAAAATAGGTTATGCAAGGAAACCTCTCAATATAAGGAGACTCTACTTTGTACAAAATAATTCAGCAGGACTTCAATATATTCAACATTTGAAAATAACCCAATGCATTAGCACAACTACAAGTTGAAAGGTATTTTTCACCTAGGCATGTTCATAGCAGGCCTTTTCATTTTCTTATACCTTTGGAAAATAACCAGAATTATTTATTTGAGTGCACATTTAATAAACTAAAATGTCTCAAATGTACTAAATGTCCAACCTTAAAATTCTCCTAGTTTTCATCATTATAGTATTGCACATCTAGTCAGTGTTTTCAAGAGGTTGACCAGTGTTCTACCCCTTACTGTACTTTCCAGGTCACATAATAACAACAAAGAAGTTGTTATTAGTTTGATTGATCTTTTGTAAAAGTTCCTTTAAAAAACTCATGATTGCTAGTTTTTATACATTGATTCAAATAATTGGTAACAGTATTCTATCTGATGCCATTTGAAATCAGAAAATACAACAATTCAATTAATTTAGTTTATAATTTAGTTTTGATGTATGACTGTCTCTTGGTTGTTCCATGTCAATTTTTTATGATGGTCAATCAACAAACTATAAATCAAGTTTAGGACACCCACAGTCATTACACAGTATAGTACACTGAGTGTTCAAAACATTAAGAACACCTGTGACAGACTCACCAGGTGAAAGCTTCCCTTATTGATGTCACTTGTTAAATCCACTTCAATCAGTGTAGACAATTGAGACATGGATTGTGTATGTGTGCCATTCAGAGGGTGAATGGGCAAGACAAATATTTAAGTGCCTTTGAACAGGGTATGGTAGTAGGTGCCAGGTGCACCGGTTTGTGTCAAGAACTGCAACGCTACTGGGTTTTTCACGCTCAACAGTTTCCAAGAATGGTCTACCACCCAAAGGACATCCAGCCAACTTGACACAACTGTGGGAAGCATTGGCGTCAACATGGGCCAGCATCCCTGTGGAACGCTTTCGACACCTTGTAGAGTCCATGCCCCGACGAATTGAGACTGTTTTGAGTGCAAAAGAAGGGGGGAAGGAGGGGGTGTGTGGGGGGGTGCAACTCAATATTTGGAAGGTGTTCCTAATGTTTGGTATACTCAGTGTATATGTACATTAAAAAACGTACCTTTTTACATCTTCTATTCAATATCATATCTTTATCTCTTTCAGACTCCAGACTTCAGTACTCCTGCCAGTAGAAGTGTTTCTCCTCCAATAGCAGCCCAAATGAAAGTTTCAGCAGCATTAGAATGATTATCATGGATGTTTTAGATGTTGACCCCAAATGAGTAAAAGGCATGGTCTGTCTGATTTTTCATCTCTCTCACGTCCTTTCTCAGCTCCAACTCATTGGACAATACACAACACAACACTTCACACCTCTGTTTTTATATCAATGTCCATCTAATATATTAATATCCATCTTATTATTATATAGTTTTTTTTCCCTCTCTTACAATTGATGTTCATATGAAGTAATATAAAATAAAGGCAACTGTTGTTGTTCTGTTGGTTTAATAATATGTGTTTCCTCCCAGGTCTATAACAGACCTCAGATGTCTCGTTTTATGTCGTTTTAGAACTCTGTTGACTCGTCTCTTGGTAAAAAATAAAGTACCTTGAAATGACCTGAATTTCCAAAGTAAAACATGAGCTCAGAAAATGTCCTCTGTTCAGTCTGATGGTTAGAAAAAGGAAGAGGGTCAGCGAAGGGGGCGGTCCTTGGCTTGTAACAGGAAGTGACTTGTGGGAGAAGCTTGACGGTTAATTCACATTCAGATGGAGCAGTCCTCCCTGTCTATCGCCTTCCCTTTTTTTCTCCTATCCTCCCTCGCTTATGTCCTCTCAGAGGAGGCCTCTTTTTCATTCACTCCTCTTTCTCTCCCTCCATCCCTCAGTCCTTCTCACTTGTTTATAAGGAAGCCTCCCATCCAGCGGAACTTGCAGGCGACCCACCGTCTGAGAGGGCAGAAATACTCAAAGTGGAACTGCTGGAACTCGGGCGTCTTGCGTATGTCCCGGAGGAAGGCGATGTCCAGGTCTGACTCAGTCAGCATGATGAGGAGGGAGAGCAGGGCGAAAAGCAGTCCCATGGTCACCAGGAACATACGCAACACACTCAGGATGAACTTATGCAGCTCCTGCACCTCGTTGTTAGGGAGAGACTTCCTGGTCCGACCCAGCCGAAGCACCCTGCCGTCGGGGCCGAACTCAGCCACCTGTCCCTCAGGAGTCCCGGCCTCTGACTCCTTCTCCTCTTCGATGCTGCAGGAGGCTCCATTGGGGTGGCGCGCCACGGCTAGCTCCAGGCTGTGGCTGTGTTCGGCTGTGGGGGTGGGCAGCACGCTGTCCGAGGGGCAGTAAGCCTCGTCAGAGATTACCCGCTGGGATGACCCGCCCTCGCCGGCGTCTGTTGTGTGGTGACGGTGTCGCGGCATGAAGGAGTCGCCGTGGGAGACGGAACGCACGGGTGTGGAGTGGGCGGAGTCTCGTAGGGACTCCAGGCCTGAAAGTGAGAGAGGGCGAGAGAGAGTAGAAGAAACATCAAACTCAGCTGTGAAACTGATGAGCAACAACTCCTATTACACAAGTAGTGAATCCACATAACACATAGCAGTGTGCAATGGAACATAACTACACACATAGGAACTGGGGCAGAGAGATATTGTGTCTCTCAGTTCAATGTTCTGAGTTCAGATCTAGTTATTCATGTCAATCCCTGAGTCAGGAGAATTTTGGGATGAGAGGCAGGATCTACTCTGTAGCCTAGAGTGTTAATGTGAAAATAGAGTGCTCAGCCTGCCTTTAAAACGATCCAGGGGGAGAATCTGAGAGTGCTCATGGAGGATCATAGGTTTCACTCTCACACACATTCACTGTAGGCTGTAGATACTACCTTGTCCTGCTAAATATAATATGTGCCGTTGATCAAGTCTAACACAGAGGAACAAAGGTGTTCTAATACAGTAGGCCCCTCTGACCTAAATATTCATAGGTTGCACCTCCATCACTCGGTTGCGTCATGCCATTGTTATGAACGTTCTCAAGCCGCCCTTTATTGGCGGCGCTATAGTGGTGCCCTAAAGTGGTGATAAGCCCAGTCATTCTGGATGGAGGCTAACGACTATGATCATTTAAAAAATCATATTACTCCAGTGCTAGCCTCTCTACACTGGCTTCCTGTTAAGGCTAGGGCTGATTTCAAGGTTTTACTGCTAACCTACAAAGCATTACATGGGCTTGCTCCTACCTATCTCTCCGATTTGGTCCTGCCGTACATACCTACACATACGCTACAGTCACAAGGCCTCCTTTTTGTCCCTAGAATTTCTAAGCAAACAGCTGGAGGCAGGGCTTTCTCCTATAGAGCTCCATTTTTATGGAATGGTCTGCCTATCCATGTGAGAGACGCAGACTCGGTCTCAACCTTTAAGTCTTTACTGAAGACTCATCTCTTCAGTAAGATTGAGTGTAGTCTGGCCCAGGGGTAAAAAGGTGAACGGAAAGGCACTGGAGCGACAAACCGCCCTTGTTGTCTCTGCCTGGCCGGTTCCCGTCTCTCCATTGGGATTCTCTGCCTCTGACCCTATTACTGTGGCTGAGTCCCTGGCTTACTGGTGCTTTCCATGCCGTCCCTAGGAGGGGTGCGTCACTTAAGTGGGTTGAGTCACTGACGTGATCTTCCTGTCCGGTTTGTCGCCCCCTCGGGCTTGTGCAGTGGAGGAGATCTTCGTGGGCTATACTCAGCCTTGTCTCAGGGCAGTAGATTGGTGGTCTGTTTATCCCTCTGGTGGTGTGGGGGCTGTGCTTTGGCAAAGTGGGTGGGGTTATATCCTGCCCGGGGGCATCGTTGGATGGGGCCACAGTATATCCCCCCCCCCCCCTCTCTCAGCCTCCAGTATCTATGCTGCAATAGTCTATGTGCAGGGGGGCTAGGGTCAGTCTGTTATATCTGGTGTTATTCTCCTGTCTTATCCGGTGTCCTGTGTGACTTTAAGTATGCTCCCTCTAATTCTCTCCCTCTCTCCCTCCCCTAGGACCATGCCTCAGGACTACCTGGCCTGATGACTCCTTGCTGTCCCCAGTCCAGCTGGTCGTGCTGCTGCTCCAGTTTCCACTCTTCTGCCTGCGGCTATGGAACCCTGACCTGTTCACCAGACGTGCTACCTTGTCCCAGACCTGCTGTTTTCAACTCTCTCTCTCTACCGCACCTGCTATTTCAACCTCTAAATGCCCGGCTATGAAAAGCCAAGTGACATTTACTCCTGATGTACTGACCTGTTGCAACCTCTATAACCCCTGTGATTATTATTTGACCCTGCTGGTCATCTATGAACGTTTGAACATCTTGGAGAAAAATCTGGCCTTAATGTCCATGTACTGTTATAATCTCCACCCAGCACAGCCAGAAGAGGACTGGCAACCCTTCAGAGCCTGGTTCCTTTCTAGGTTTCTGCCTTTCATGGGAGTTTTTCCTAGCCACCGTGCTTCTACATCTGCATTGCTTGCTGTTTGGTGTTTTAGGCTGGTGTGTATAGCACTTTGTGACATCTGCTGATGTAAAAAGGACTTTATAAATACATTTGATTGATTGATTGATTGACTGTTTAGTGTAAATTACACTATAGTGCCTGGAAATACGATGACATTGCTAAAGTAGTCAAATGTTTAGTATGAAACAACTTTTCCAGCATCATCATGTCGTCAAATTTACTTTAGACATGGCAATGTTGTCATTAGCTAGCAAAGTTAGTCAAAAATAGCAAGCAATGCTAACGGTAGCTAGCTAAAATCCGGTGTCCTCCCCTCAATCTTAGCTAACTAGCTAACGTTATACTGCATCTAAAGGCAATCTGGCGACATCAAAATGATTACAAATGATTTGCCAAATTTTGAATGGAATTGTATTTCTAAGCCACTGTAATGCAATTTTGATGAAATCTTCATCAGCGCTCATTGACGATGCATTGAGTAGAATGCTCAGGTGGGCATCAGTCCAAAATGAACATTCAAAAAAATATTGTGACGAACATGCAACCCATGAATACCCCAACCAATCCTCACCAAATGCTCCACCACACTGCTTCACATACACAACAGACATGCAATGCAGCCACTGATGTCACTCTACAAGATTACAAACATAAACATCCCCTTAAACCAAATCAATCATCAACTCAGAATCAAAGCCGTCTGCCATAACATTTATTTGAGACAACATTTCGCAACACCAGACCCAAACCAAATACTTCCGTCTAGCCGCATGCCATCGTTCCATCTCTAACGAAAACAGGGAATCTGAGAAGGAAGAGGTTCCTCGAAGGCTTCTTGTGTTACCCCAGACTCCCTCTCTCCAGGGTCATGGCTTCCAAAGCTGTTTCAAAGCAATGTTACTAAGATGTAACACTGGATGGAGGAATCCTGTGCCATGATGAGGTACTTGCTCTTTAAGATGTGTAAGTGTAACCCTGGATGGTTTAGTAAGGGATTCTGAATCCTGTGCCATGATGATGAGGTCCTTTACCTTTAGAGGAGCTGCCTGGCCTGCTGGAGCCATAACCAGGAGGTGGTACGCCCAGCCTGGACGAAGCCCTGGAGGCCTCTGCGGACCCAGACCCGGGGGCTGAGGGTGCCCTGGGCAGGGCAGGGAAGATGGGCATGGCCCCCAAAACCTTGCCCATGAGTCTGGGCCCCAGCTGGAGGACGCGGACCTTCACATCACGGTAGCAGTGGTTGATCATGCACAGATGCACATTCACCTTGGTCTCGATCCGGATCAGGCATTTCACCATGGTGGCTGATGAAGGAGCGAATAAGCGCACTGTACCTGCGTCCAAGTTACTATGGTCCTACAACTGCCCTATTGCGTCCTACCACCGTCATACAACTGCCCTACCACCGTCCTATCACCCTGTCTGCTCTACTGTTGTCCCTTGTCCCCTGTCTGCTGTTGTCACCTATCCCTTGTCCTTGTGACTGGCGATGGCTGGCTGGCTGGCTGGCTACACTACACCACTCTGTCTCTATGACAGCCAGCCAGGCAGGCTGGGAGTAGGAATGTGGCCTACTTGTAGTGTGGTTATCCTACCCCCCACCCCCTAACACTACTACCCTTCTACCCCTGTGCTCCATAGTGACATTCATGGAGAGGCCCTGACAGGGGGGCTATTTTTAGTCTGGATATTATTACCACTGTAGATACCAATGAAGAACAGGAGGGGTTTGGACAGGGTTGGAGGGGTGCAATATCAGGACCTGTCATTGTACAATACAATGCAACTGACATCTTGTAGGGAAGTTGCTACTTCAAGTTCCTGTTTATACTGTCAAAGGGACTGAATGCTCTTTACAAACAGCAAGGTGACATTCTCCTGCCACAATAATACCTGAGTCACAGCAACTCATGAGAGGATTGCAAGAAGGACAAAGGAGAATAGATGATTGGTGCAGCCTTTGGTGTGTGTTTGTGTGTGTGGATTATGGATAAGCCTGAATGACACACACAACTGTTGCTCTGCTCTCATAGCAAAGGTACTCAGGTTACTGCTCAAAACAAGCTTTGTGCGTCAGTGTGTGTGTGTGTGTGTGTGTGTGTGTTAAAATCCCCCAGAATAGAGGCACTACAAGGCTATAATCCATTCAGACACAGAGCACGGAGGACATCCTCCAATCAGCTTTCTGAAATGATCCTAGACTATTCACATCATCTAACAGAACTCTGCATTCAACAATGATGCACAACCAACCATATTCCCTTTGGAGGAACATGGCAATACAGACCTCAGAAACCTATGTCTTTTAAAGCAGTGAAGTACCATAGCAGTATAGACCAAATAAATGTTTAAATCTTATGGCAGCTGCTTTGTAAGGCACTTCTAAAGAAAATGTAGGGTTTAAAGTAGCTGCTAGATGCAATATGGGACCAGTTTACTCCTGGACTAAAATGCACTTTCAATGGAGATTATTCATTGAGCAAACTTTTCAATCCAGGAGTAGGCTTTATCTGGGTCTGGCAAACTGGCCAGATGTGTGCTATTTTCTATGTGTACAGTAAATTATTGTAACTGATGTGTGTGGAGAGGGGCCAGTGTGTGTTTTACCCTCCATGATGGAGATGTGTACAGCTCTCCGTCTTTGTCGGGGGACACTGGTCAGCCTCGGGCCGTGGGTGATGGACGGACAGCTCCTACTGGGCACCAGACCAGCCCTGTGGACACGTTACATTCTGGGGTTACAGGCATACGCTCTTTGAAAAAAGTTTATTCAGCTGGCCCCATAGGAGAACCCTTTTTGATTCAAGGTAGAACCATTTTTGGTTAAAGGTAGAACCCTCTGTGGAAAGGGTTCTACATGAAACCGAAAAGGGTTCTACCTGCAACCAAAAGGGTTCTACCAAAAATAGTTATTCAAAAGGTTATCCTATGGGGACAGCCGAAGAACCCTTTTAGGTTCTAGATAGCACCTTTTGTTCTAAGAGCGTAGGATGATATATAGTGGAGGTCATTTAGCTGACACTTTTATCCAAAGGGACTCACAGTAAGGTAACATATAGTGTATATTCAGTATGTGGGCCATGTGGGAATCACACCATCTAGAGTTGTAAGCAACATGCTCAAACTAAATGCCATGGGCAGCCCAATTCGGATCTTTTTTTCCAATAATTGGTCTTTTGACCATTCAGATCAGCTCTGAAAAAGATCTGATGTGAAAAGATCTGATGTGACTGGTCAAAAAACCAATGAGTGGAAAGAAAATCAGAATTGGGCTGCCTGTCTAAACGCAGACATGGTGTAACTCAGACATCAAACTAACTTCCATGGTGTAACTCAGACATCAAAAGCACCAAGGCTCACCTGTGAATCTCTGGAGGTTCACGTTTTATTTTGGCACTTTGCTCCATCACTTCTTTAGCAACCCTGCCACTGAGAGACAACACAGAGACAAAACATAACACTCAGCTGTGCATTATCACCAAAAACTGAACTGAAGGATCTTCAAAACATTTGTATTGACCTTTACTTATAGCCAGTACATATATTTACCTGTATCTGAATCTACTTCCTTTGAAGAACAGATTACTGCTGGACACCGTTCTGACCTGGCTGGACTTTTCCAACCTGTGGGTGATCAGAGACAAAGAGATTTAGCAATGTAATAATAGCACCTACATTGTATCATATATTGATTGATTAATTGATTAAATGACTGATGGTCAATGTAACTCACTTGTAGAAAGCCTGATTCTCAACTCCACACTTCCACAGGTGTTTACAGGCCTCAGGTGTAGGTGCAAAATACGTCAAGATGATCTTCTTGTCCTGCAGTGAGTATGCACATGTAGGTATGAGTATGCACATCTGAGTATGACAGAGAGTATGCACATACACAATGAGTACAGTCTCAATTTCTTGTATTTCACATCTTCTGACTTGGCTAGCAAAACCATAGAAATAGAATGAATAGAATGTGCTTGGAAGGTCTAACTCTGGCATTTGACTGGTAAACTCATTGGTACACTTGCAATGGCTGCCTGGTATTGTGATGCAATAATTTTTGAATGTTCTATCAACTGATGCTGGATTGCCATGGTAATGCAGAATGTTCATTCAAATTATGCTAACTGATGTGGCTCATGCAATGTAATTACATTTTTGTAATGCCAGTTGAGTTGACTCAACAAATCACAGCACAGATTGAAGGGTACACTTCCTGCTTTTACTTCCTGGCATGGGTACACTCAAAATGGCTGCCAGTCTACCCATTATGCCATCATTGACTTGAATGTAGACACCATTTCTATTCATTCTATTTCTATGAACGAGACCACAATGAGTACACATTCATCTATCAAAAGCAGTAATGGACCCACATCTTATGTCCAGTTAAGTCAATAACTTCTCTATTACGGGTAAATTACATCTTCTCCCCAGAGGCCATTTCCAATGCATAAAACAGGTTTATCTACATAAATTCCAGAGCAGAAAGGAACCCATTTTAATAACGCATGTCATGGAACCCACCTCTTTCTGATTTGCATATATATGGAATGTCTTTGCCTCAAACTTCAGCTTTGTCACCTCGTCCCTACCCACCAAGACAAAACAAGACCAGTCAGAACCGAACAGAACAGTGAGAAGCGGTGAAATATTCATTGTGACCAACTGGCAGATTAGAACAGCTCTGTTTTACAGTCAGGAGGAGGGACAAATGGGTTTAGGTCTGTGACTGTGGGATTCTAGACTGCCAAGTTAAATAGAACAAAAGCTAACGACAAGCAAGCCAAACGTCGCAAGTTTTATGCAACTAAACTCAGCAAAAAAAGAAACGTCCTCTCACTGTCAACTGCGTTTAGCAAACTTAACATGTGTAAATATTTGTATCAACATAACAAGATTCAACAACTGAGACATAAACTGAACAAGTTCCACATACATGTGACTAACAGAAATAGAATCATGTGTCCCTGAACAAAGGGGGGGTCAAAATCAAAAGTAACAGTCAGTTTCTGGTGTGGCCACCAGCTGCATTAAGTACTGCAGTGCATCTCCTACTCATGGACTGCACCAGATTTGCCAGTTCTTACCCCACTCTTCCACCAAGGCACCTGCAAGTTCCCAGACATTTCTAGGGGGAATGGCCCTAGCTCAATGGGATTGAGATCCGGGCTCTTCGCAGGCCATGGCAGAACACTGACATTCCTGTCTTGCAGGAATTCACGCACAGAACAGTATGGCTGGTGGCATTGTCATGCTGGAGGGTCATGTCAGGATGAGCCTGCAGGAAGGGTACCACATGAGGGAGGAGGATGTCTTCCCTGTAACGCACAGTGTTGAGATTGCCTGCAATGACAACAAGCTCAGTCCGATGATGCTGTGACACACCGCCCCAGACCATGACGGACCCTCCACCTCCAAATCAATCCCACTCCAGAGTACAGGCCTCGGTGTAACGCTCATTCCTTCGACGATACACGCAAATCCGACCATCACCCCTGGTGAGACAAAACCGCGACTCGTCAGTGAAGAGCACTTTTTGCCAGTCCTGTCTGGTCCAGCGACGGTGGGTTTGTGCCCATAGGCGACGTTGTTGCCGGTGATGTCTGGTGAGGACCTGCCTTACAACAGGCCTACAAGCTCTCAGTCCAGCCTCTCTCAGCCTATTGTGGACAGTCTGAGCACTGATGGAGGGATTGTGCGTTCCTGGTGTAACTCGGGCAGTTGTTGTTGCCATCCTGTACCTGTCCCGCAGGTGTGATGTTCGGATGTACCGATCCTGTGCAGGTGTTGTTACACGTGGTCTGCCACTGCGAGGACGATCAGCTGTCAGTCCTGTCTCCCTGTAGCGCTGCCTTAGGCGTCTCACAGTACGGACATTGCAATTTATTGCCCTGGCCACATCTGCAGTCCTCATGCCTCCTTGCAGCATGCCTAAGGTATGTTCACGCAAATGAGCAGGGACCCTAGGCATCTTTCTTTTGGTGTTTTTCAGAGTCAGTAGAAAGGCCTCTTTAGTGTCCTAAGTTTTCATAACTGTGACCTTAATTGCCTACCATCTGTAAGCTGTTAGTGTCTTAACAACCGTTCCACAGGTGCATGTTCATTAATTGTTTATGGTTCATTGAACAAGCATGGGAAACACTGTTTAAACCCTTTACAATGAAGATCTGTGAAGTTACTTCGATTTTTATGAATTATCTTTGAAAGACATGGTCCTGAAAAGGGGACGTTTCTTTTTTTGCTGAGTTTACTTCACACGTACATCTCTTACATTTTATGCAACTATTTCTGGCTGTGAAACAATGAAGGCTTGACAAAAGTTATTACTATGCTAACCATATTATTACTCACCACTTGAGGAAATGGACTCTCCTGTTCCCCTGCAGGACAGTGAAGCCAAACGGAGTGAAGGCTAGGAAGGCAGGGTTCCCTGACACATCCTGACACAGACACAACACTAGTATTGAATACACTGTATTGTATTGTGTTCGGTGTATGTTGTTGTACAGATGTCGGATCTTAACTTGATCAGTCTTTTGTCACAGAAAATGTTCCTGCTGCATCAGGAATTTCAAATGAGCCTTGTGAGTCCCTGAAAAATAGCGCTTTTCTTTCTCTCCATGCAGGGGCAGTCGAGTCATTGGGATCAGGACTTGCTATCAAAATCATTTTCTCTCTCTCTCGCTCAAACTCTAGGCCTCGGTCCTATTACTGCAACATTCAAACGTACAACAATGTATCTGAAATGCAGCCATACACATCAACAACCATCGTTTCATATAGCTTAATAACACAAGATACAGTGGGGGAAAAAAGTATTTAGTCAGCCACCAATTGTGCATGTTCTCCCACTTAAAAAGATGAGAGAGGCCTGTAATTTTCATCATAGGTACACGTCAACTATGATAGACAAATTGAGAGAAAAAAATCCAGAAAATCACATTGTAGGATTTTTAATGAATTTATTTGCAAATTATGGTGGAAAATAAGTATTTGGTCAATAACAAAAGTTTCTCAATACTTTGTTATATACCCTTTGTTGGCAATGACACAGGTCAAACGTTTTCTGTAAGTCTTCACAAGGTTTTCACACACTGTTGCTGGTATTTTGTCCCATTCCTCCATGCAGATCTCCTCTAGAGCAGTGATGTTATGGGGCTGTCGCTGGGCAACACGGACTTTCAACTCCCTCCAAAGATTTTCTATGGGGTTGAGATCTGGAGACTGGCTAGGCCACTCCAGGACCTTGAAATGCTTCTTACGAAGCCACTCATTCGTTGCCCGGGCGGTGTGTTTGGGATCATTGTCATGCTGAAAGACCCAGCCACGTTTAATCTTCAATGCCCTTGCTGATGGAAGGAGGTTTTCACTCAAAATCTCACGATACATGGCCCCATTCATTCTTTCCTTTACACAGATCAGTCGTCCTGGTCCCTTTGCAGAAAAACAGCCCCAAAGCATGATGTTTCCACCCCCATGCTTCACAGTAGGTATGGTGTTCTTTGGATGCAACTCAGCATTCTTTGTCCTCCAAACACGACGAGTTGAGTTTTTACCAAAAAGTTCTATTTTGGTTTCATCTGACCATATGACATTCTCCCAATCCTCTTCTGGATCATCCTAGCAAACTTCAGACGGGCCTGGACATGTACTGGCTTAAGCAGGGGGACACGTCTGGCACTGCAGGATTTGAGTCCCTGGCGGCGTAGTGTGTTACTGATGGTAGGCTTTGTTACTTTGGTCCCAGCTCTCTGCAGGTCATTCACTAGGTCCCCCCGTGTGGTTCTGGGATTTTTGCTCACCGTTCTTGTGATCATTTTGACCCCACGGGGTGAGATCTTGCGTGGAGCCCCAGATCGAGGGAGATTATCAGTGGTCTTGTATGTCTTCCATTTCCTAATAATTGCTCCCACAGTTGATTTCTTCAAACCAAGCTGCTTACCTATTGCATATTCAGTCTTCCCAGCCTGGTGCAGGTCTACAATTTTGTTTCTGGTGTCCTTTGACAGCTCTTTGGTCTTGGCCATAGTGGAGTTTGGAGTGTGACTGTTTGAGGTTGTGGACAGGTGTCTTTTATACTGATAACAAGTTCAAACAGGTGCCATTAATACAGGTAACGAGTGGAGGACAGAGGAGCCTCTTAAAGAAGAAGTTACAGGTCTGTGAGAGCCAGAAATCTTGCTTGTTTGTAGGTGACCAAATACTTATTTTCCACCATAATTTGCAAATAAATTCATTAAAAATCCTACAATGTGATTTTCTGGATTTTTTTCTCTCAATTTGTCTATCATAGTTGACGTGTACCTATGATGAAAATTACAGGCCTCTCTCATCTTTTTAAGTGGGAGAACTTGCACAATTGGTGGCTGACTAAATACTTTTTTTCCCCACTGTAGATATTGGTCTCCACTAGGCTACGAAATACAA
Source organism: Coregonus clupeaformis (assembly GCF_020615455.1). NCBI lineage: Eukaryota > Metazoa > Chordata > Actinopteri > Salmoniformes > Salmonidae > Coregonus > Coregonus clupeaformis. Next base: position 18,586,121 of record NC_059206.1, read on the forward strand.
GTGTCAAGTGTATCCTAAGGTTACGAATCAACTGTCAAAATGTAGTTCAATCGTGGCCTGTGTCCATTTATTATAATCCACATAAGAATTCACACGAGACACGCTGTAGCCTGCAAGTAGCCTACATAAGATACACTGTAGATACGGTACTGTATTGTATACAAACACCACTTCCAGCTGTCCCCTGGCGGCGATTTTAATATTTCTTCATATATTCAAATCCTCCTGCTGCAGGATTATTTTCCTCCTGCGACGAAAGGGGTCAAATTAAGATCCAACATCTGTATGCAATATACAACTGGCCTCACAAACGGAATAGCAAAGAAATCATATCGTATTGAATGAGGTTCAGACTGTCCTGGAATCATTAGAGAGCTGAAATGACTCTGCCAGTCCAGAGCTATAATGGACCCGTTTGTACCTTGCAGGGGTGAGGGTCCACACCATACGTCTCCAGCTCCTGGGCCTTCTGCAGGAAGTTCAGCTCTGACTCCTCTGGAGTCTGTCCTCTGGGACATGAGAACACAACATCAGTCTACAGGACTCATCAGATTACTGTGGGGGTGGGCTGTGTGATGATGGATGAAAAAGGTTCCAGTGGTGAGCTAATGATTTGGAAAGTGAATTTTGTTTCATTCAGTTCAGTGAAGAGATGAGCGAGACCAACACTAGAGGGCAGCAGAGGTAAGATTCTGAAGGTGGTCTACAGTAGAGGCTTTATATATGGATACTGCATGTACTGAGAGAGAGACTCTTGAGGGTGATGTGATGTTCAGCTGACTGGCAGGGTTGTCCCAGGTTGCCACAAACTAATGACACAGCAGTACAGTACTGAGAAATACACACACACACTCTTAAGGTCACTGCGGTCCCTTCACCCACTATCCATTAGCAGGAACAGTTGGACATATAGCAGCTAGGAAAATATAGTATATTCAGCATATCATGTGGATATGAAATTGATACCTATGGCTTAGCTAGGGTCATGCATAATGTATCTCATCACAATATCTATTTTCATCATGGATGTAATATTCTATCTAGGAGAGATAGAATAATCTTGCATCAAATTAGGCCCACAATCACCATGCTGATGATGGCACTATAATCAATGACAAGCGCTATGTTGAATATCGAGAGAGAGAGAGAGAGAGAGAGAGAGAGAGAGAGAGAGAGAGAGAGAGAGAGAGAGAGAGAGAGAGAGAGAGAGAGAGAGAGAGAGAGAGAGAGAGAGAGAGAGAGAGAGAGAGAGAGAGAGAGAGAGAGAGAGAGAGAGAGAGAGAGAGAGAGAGAGAGAGAGAGAGAGAGAGAGAGAGAGAGAGAGAGAGAGAGAGAGAGAGAGAGAGAGAGAGAGAGAGAGAGAAACCGGAGGCTAGTGGGATGGATGATGTCTATCTTCAGAATCAGTTGTGCATGGAGACTATAGACAGAGACTGAGTGAACTATGTGTCACCTTACATCAGTTCTGTCTTGTGGATGTCAGAGATGCGTCTCTCCAGCTTCTCTGAGTGTTTAGGGAAGAACTGGAACTTAGAGCTGTAGCCCTCAGGATGCTTTCCAGGATCGTAGTCTCCAACCTCAGCTGGGGGAGTAGTGAGAACACAGGAGACAACAGACACAACTTTACCTGTGATGTCTGCAACACACACACAAATACATTACTGGGAAGACCTATGTAACCAATATGACATAAAGCATAGTGACCTGGCTGTCATAAACCACATGTATTATAGTCATGGTATATGCCAGCAGAGCTTCTCTTCTATATCTTTGCTATAGGTTAACCAGGCTCTTCTACTGCTGTTCTTTCATGCAGCCCTGAGATTCTGTAAGAGCCAGGCTCAGACAATCAGACAATGGCGGCCTTGTTTCTGTGTGGCAGGGGAGCAGGAGAGCCTTAAATCAGCTGTCTGAATGCCAATGAGGCTGCTGCTACAGGGCTGGAGGCTACAGTGGGAGCTCTAGACCTATACCTCCACCACACTACCTCACCTCACACACTCACATCACAATGAAAGGTACAACAGTAGGTGACAGTGGTATTTTTCCATTAAGTCTTATAACAAACACCTTTAGGCAAGAAATACATGGGGTATACATGTACAAAAGGAATGATGTGTTGCTGTATTCCGTTTACCTTGTAGTATGTAGGCAGCCAACATGGCAGCATCTGACGTCTTACACAGGAGACGGCCATGGTACAGATCTCTCTTGATCTGTAGGAAGACTAGATATCTGCAAAGGAATATCAGAAACAGTGTGTTTTTTGGTCCACTCCAAACAAGCAAAGAGATGTACTGAACCTAAACGATTACGATTTGTTTCCTTTCTCTCATTTCTTTCATTCCATTTGTAGCTACAGTGGGGGAAAAAAGTATTTATTCAGCCACCAATTGTGCAAGTTCTCCCACTTAAAAAGATGAGAGAGGCCTGTAATTTTCATCATAGGTACACGTCAACTATGACAGACAAAATGAGAAAATAAAATCCAGAAAATCACATTGTAGGATTTTTAATGAATTTATTTGCAAATTATGGTGGAAAACAAGTATTTGGTCAATACTTTGTTATATACCCTTTGTTTGCACTGACACAGGTCAAACGTTTTCTGTAAGTCTTCACAAGGTTTTCACACACTGTTGCTGGTATTTTGGCCCATTCCTCCATGCAGATCTCCTCTAGATCAGTGATGTTTTGGGGCTGTCGCTGGGCAACACAGACTTTCAACTCCCTCCAAAGATTTTCTATGGGGTTGAGATCTGGAGACTGGCTAGGCCACTCCAGGACCTTGAAATGCTTCTTACGAAGCCACTCCTTCGTTGCCCGGGCGGCGTGTTTGGGATCATTGTCATGCTGAAAGACCCAGTCACGTTTCATCTTCAATGCCCTTGCTGATGGAAGGAGGTTTTCACTCAAAATCTCACGATACATGGCCCCATTCGTTCTTTCCTTTACACGGATCAGTCGTCCTGGTCCATTTGCAGAAAAACAGCCCCAAAGCATGATGCTTCCACCCCCATGCTTCACAGTAGGTATGGTGTTCTTTGGATGCAACTCAGCATTCTTTGTCCTCCAAACACGACGAGTTGAGTTTTTACTCTTCTGGATCATCCAAATGCACTCTAGCAAACTTCAGACGGGCCTGGACATGTACTGGCTTAAGCAGGGGGACACGTCTGGCACTGCAGGATTTGAGTCCCTGGCGGCGTAGTGTGTTACTGATGGTAGGCTTTGTTACTTTGGTCCCAGCTCTCTGCAGGTCATTCACTAGGTCCCCCCGTGTGGTTCTGGGATTTTTGCTCACCGTTCTTGTGATCATTTTGACCCACGGGGTGAGATCTTGCGTGGAGCCCCAGATCGAGGGAGATTATCAGTGGTCTTGTATGTCTTCCATTTTCTAATAATTGCTCCCACAGTTGATTTCTTCAAACCAAGCTGCTTACCTATTGCAGATTCAGACTTCCCAGCCTGGTGCAGGTCTACAATTTTGTTTCTGGTGTCCTTTGACAGCTCTTTGGTCTTGGCCATAGTGGAGTTTGGAGTGTGACTGTTTGAGGTTGTGGACAGGTGTCTTTTATACTGATAACAAGTTCAAACAGGTGCCATTAATACAGGTAACGAGTGGAGGACAGAGGAGCCTCTTAAAGAAGAAGTTACAGGTCTGTGAGAGCCAGAAATCTTGCTTGTTTGTAGGTGACCAAATACTTATTTTCCACCATAATTTGCAAATAAATTCATAAAAAATCCTACAATGTGATTTTCTGGAGAAAAAAAATCTCAATTTGTCTGTCATAGTTGACGTGTACCTATGATGAAAATTACAGGCCTCTCTCATCTTTTTAAGTGGGAGAACTTGCACAATTGGTGGCTGACTAAATCCTTTTTTTCCCCACTGTACATTTAAAGGGATGAGTGGGTCGGACAGACGCCCCAAGAGAGCCCTGATCTTAAATTCCAAGACGATGTTCTTCTCTTAACTCTTTGTTAGTTTGTTGGTTGTTTAGAGAGGGTTTGTAGAGGAGAGTGTTTGAGATAGACAGTGTTTGGTAAAGGAAGGCCTGAGGCGAATAATGGTGCTTCTTTCTGAGTCTGTCTGCTCCTATCTGCCTCTAGCCTATAGGGCCCAGGAGACCATTCCATATCCCAGCTAAAGCAGAAGCACAGCCACTTCCACAGCCCAACACAGAGGGGACTTCACCTTATCTAGCCCTTCTCTTAATTGGAACCTATTATCTCTCAGGTTGAGGAGATAGTGAAGAATTCTCTCCCTCAGAGATCTGTCAACATGAGACTCTTCTATAAGGCAGGTTGATTAAATAACTTTTCCACTTCTACTTGTTTGAGTCAAACAATCAGTCCCGTGGGGGTACTGGGTCGTTCTACACAGGATGACAAAACAACTTCACGCGGAGAAGGCTTCCTCCCCAATTCAATATCAAATAGGTTAGAATCCTGCTGGAAAGTAAACGGAACAAAAGACAAAACTGTCTACAGGTAACTCTGTGTGTCCAGGTGTGTTAAGACATAAGAGGAAAAGAGCCATTGTCAGGGATGTTTTGGTGCAGGTGTATCAGCATTCAGCAGGTTTACCAAGTTAGCAGCATAAGCAATATAGTGTCTCTATGCAACATAGGCCCTTTGTCCCACTAGGAGATGAAATGAATAAGTAATACAATAGAGGTGCAATTCTGTGACCCAAGCTTGTTCAAGTGATGAGTAGCCTAACCTTGCCTGAGACCTGAACACATAAAGTCAGATAAGTCACATCTCTATACTCTGCCTTCACATCTTCTCCTCACTGCAGCGTGCTGCTGACTTCGCCTGGTGCAACATAATATACCCTCTAGCTAATGAGTCTATGGAAAACCAGTCTGTGTCCCAAATCGCACCTTATCCCCTAAATAGTGCAGTACTTTTGACCAGGGCTCTGATCAAAAGTAGTCCACTATATAGGGAATAGGGGGGCATTTTGGACTCACCCCAGGCTTTTAGTTCCCATCTCCCCATCATTAATACATAACCCTGTCTAGTCTCATTCAGAACCTGCTCTGTTAACCACATCCTCACCTCCTACACTGCAGTACCATCCTCCTCCTCAAATAGAACTTCACTTATCATGATCTGAGTGGATATGTGAAGATTATCTCTCACCCTGGCTCTGATCTCTATGATTTCACGTCATCTGTAATTTAGTCATGATTTGAGTTATAATTAGCCCCTCGTGATCTACTGGTTTAGCTGTAGTCTTCTGTGATAGACAGTTACTTGGCCAGCACACAAGAGATGTGGTTTTGGGTTTATAGATCTGTTTAGCTGTGGTCCATGGAGAGTCCTCCTTCTGTCTTCTGGTTGAGAATGTGATTGTTATTCAGGCTCTTGCAATTCATGTGAACGTTTCATGTGAGATCAAGTTGCCTCAGACTGCATCCCAAGAAAACACACATTTCAGAATATTTTACCCAGCAATAATTTCACACACCAGTGGCTTATCTTCTCTCAGAGCAGCAACGCAATAAATACCATTATTAATCATACAGCAAAATGTCATAAGTATGTGTTTGTTTATGTGTGTGTATGTGTGTGTATGTGAGTGTGTGTGTGTGTGTAGTCTTTACAGAAGGTGCTGCTGGCAGCATCACCAGATGGTGGAGGATTGGGAAGCGTTCTCTCCCTCCCTAGCTCTGACTGGGGTTATGAGACACTGGGAAGCAGTGGAATGTGAAAGGGGCTAGATTGCATAATGACTAGACTGGGGTTGCGTCCCAAATGGCACCCTATTCCCTATAACGTGCACTCCTTTTGACCAGGCTCTGGTCTTAGGTAGTGCACTACATAGGGAATAGGATGCCATTTGGACACAAACTGGGTGAGATGTGATTTAGAGGGGATCTCTGAACCCGGAAGCCGTTCTGCCTTCCTCCTCCTCCTCCTCCTCCTCCTCCTCATCCTCCTCCTTCCTCCCTCCCTCCTCCTCCTCCTTTCTCCCCCTCCTCCTTCCTCCCTCCTCCTCCTTCCTCCCTCCTCCTCCTCCTCCTCTACACAGTAGTTTGATTGTCAGAGATAGAGTACCATATAGTGCAGCCAGGGCGACCTGACATTGCAGCTTAAAGAAAGAGTTCTCTGGTCTAAATCCTCCTACAAAATGATTCACTGTAGTGTTTGATACCCCTAAAATCAGCTTGTGCTCACTCATACATGCCTGTAGTCTACCACTGATAGTCTAGATGTGTGTAAAATTCAGCATCAAAATGAGAAGTTTCAATCGGATGAAAGAGAGTGATTGCCCACTGTAGGAAAAATCCAATGTAATTTGGACCAAACCAATTCTTCCAATCTAATGCTGAAAATAAAACCTCTTCAGTATACTACCACAGCCAAGCTGAGAACCCTGGCAGGATAGGACAGGCAGAGGGAATGGGCAAATGTAATCTCCTGTGGGGAAGTGAAATCAGTGATGCAGCAATTGCCTTTTCCATGACTGGAGAAAGAGGTAGCAGAGCACCCCCATCTCTCTCTCTCTTTCTCACTTTCACTCTCTCTTTCCCTACCACCTATCTCTTGCTCTCTCGCTTTCCCTCCCTTCCTCCCTCCCTCCCTCCGAGTTCAGTTGAAAGCAGTGCATGCCTGGCACCCTAGTCTCCTCTATTATAAGCCCACTCCATCCTGCCTGCCAGACTCTGTCTCTTGTCTCTTACCTTGTGATTTCCTCTTTCAGGGCAGCCGGGTCGGGAGGGTAAAACTTGACACGTAAACACATGGTGAATGGAGGTTGGGCTGGGGGGAGAGATCACATGTTAGAACAGAGGCTTTTTCTAGTAGTTCCAGTGACCTAACTAGTAGCAACTGCCAACGATTCAATCAACCAATCAAATGTGGAACTGAATATCATCACGCATACTTCAATAGTCATACATGCTCATGCATTCATGTACTTACATTTCATTTGTTTGGCAATACATTTCGTAAACCCCAACCAGTGCTGAAAGACATAAACAAAAACAAATCAGTCAAAAACAGTGTTTTCTAGGCGCTAAATCCTTGGGTGCTATCCTCCTGCCTCTCCTCTAGACGTTAGTGACAGACTACGTGGTCTGATTGCTCAGTAGTTGTGCATTCTGCATTCTGACTTGTTGTCTAGAGCTGGAGGGCATTCTAGAACAGAACTCCCCTGAGCATTCTAACGCTGTGTTCTCTCTACCTCCCTGGTGTTTATTCTCTCTCTCTCTCTCTCTCTCTCTCTCTCTCTCTCTCTCTCTCTCTCTCTCTCTGTCTCTCTCTCTCTCTCTCTCTCTCTCTCTCTCTCTCTCTCTCTCTCTCAGTGACTCTTATAGAGATGAAAGAAAGGAAAGTGCTTTGTGCTTTAGAGGAAGGACACTCAGAGAAATGCTTGTTGTCTGTCAGCTCACTAACCATTAGGAAGAGAAAAAAAATCTCTCTGGTGAGTTGAACAGATGTTATCTCAATGAATCTGTATGAATAAAGGTTGAATGAAAAATGGAATCCATTAAATGAGTGGGGAGGATGTGACACTGCAGCAGTGCTACTGGCCTAGTTTGTTGACAATGTTTGTCATATCTCCCAGACTTCACCTGCCTCTCCCCTGGCCTCGAGGCTCTGCTCTAGAGAGGAGGGCTTGGTTGAGTGCTTCACTGATAGACTGTGACAGAGTTGTGTCTGTCATAGCCTCATATACCCTCACTACATTCCGTCTATCAAACCCTGAAACACTGTTCTAACTACCTGCCAATCTGTAAGGTGTATGGAAGAGACTGCCAGTGAATATAGGCTGGGTTAAGTACTCTGACTCTGACTGAGGAAAGCACCAGTGGCGCGCATTCATGGATGCCAAGGGAAGCCAGGCTTCCCCAAAATATTGACCAAGAAAATAAGAAAAAAAACATACAATAGTTGACTATTCGTCTCTCAGTGTTTCATAATTTTCCTTCAATTCGCAAGGCTGAATGTATCTCACCGGAGAAAGCATCCGAGCGAGCGAAACAGTGCCCCTCTGTCTCTGTATGTGTAGGCCATCTATCTGATGCTGTCTGGTCAAAAAGAGTATGACATTGTTGCCACCTGTAGCGTTGAATGCAACGGAAGCCAGCGAGCATTTGGCCTCCCTTGATAAAAAAGTATAAAATAATAGCCAATCAGCGTTGAGCTAAACTGCGTGAGCTCAACTGTGAATGGTCCTGGCACACCAAAAAAAAGTGTCAAGGGAATCCAGTTTGGATTTGGCTTCACTCCAATCACATCACGAGAGCAATACGTCATAGACAGAAACAACTTGAATTGTTAAATCTTGTGTTGTTGTCCTCCGGTGGCTAGCTAGCTAGCTAAAATTGGCCCTTTCCTAAATTAGCCATGGATGGAGATAGGGATTTGGAGTTGTGGTTTTACTTCATTCTCCGTACTGGCCAATGATGGCGATTCTGATCCAACCATAATGCATACATTGTGCCCCTGGCCTGAGAGGATGGAAGTTCAATATTTAGCTAGATGTAGAAGGCTAATGTTAACTAGCTAACATTGCCCATTAAAGGAAGTTTGGCTAGCGAGCAAGCGTTTTAGCCAGGTAGCCTAGGACAACAAAAAATAAACGCGTGCACTGTATGACAGAGTCATAGAACGTTTCGTCAACATGAGAGAGAGGAGGATGGCGTTTCTCTAAAAGTAGGGTGAGTCAACATGTTTTTTCTAATTACACACAAACACACAAACACACACACACACACACACACACAGACACACAGAGAAATCAGAACCATGGACAGCCATATCAAATTTAGCGTATGTTGATTGGACTAAATTGTGTTTGGTATCTTTTAGTTGTCACTGTATTAAACTAAGCAGAGGTGATTTGATGATGTTGAAGTTGAAATGGTGCTGGAATAGTGGAGGCAGCTCCTGTTTTCTTTGCGACTTGCGGTCTCTCCCTGGTTCTAAATCAATAGTTGTTTAGTAGTCCGAAAATGTCGGAAACATTAACTTGCTTGACCATGCTGTAGGTCATGTAACCATCTGTTACATACAATATGCTTTGTGGACTTCACCGGACAGAGGTTGCTCTCCGGTTTTGTGATGAAACAAAGGTGTGGTTGAATTTATTCTGTCACTGTGTCTTCTTATTGTCTCGGCCTTAGGCCTATATATCACGGTCACAAGGCATATGAACTAACAGGTTATAGAGCAAACAACGCAATTATCACAACACATAGGTTGTAATATGGTTATTTTTCTGGCTTGGCTTCCCTAGTGATTTTACCCACGCACCGCTACTGTAAAGCGCATCCATCCATAGGGTCTATGGACTGGAGAGTGACTAGCTACCAATTATTTCACATTATTGCATCAGCTCCTCAACCATGGGATTCTGCTACTCGTGTTTAGAATAGATAATCATTTTTAAACTGATATAATGATATGTGTACTGTAACTAGAATGATGATTTATTACACATAAAGTACACCTGACAAAAGCATTTTTCCCATAGATCATGGTGTGAGAATATGTGTTTCCAAGAAAGGTCCAGTTCAATACTCCCAGTGAGAAACACCCCACAGCTCCAATCAGAGATCCTGTCCAATCTGTCTGTCTGATAGCAGCTAGCTGTATTCTTCTGGTTAGTTTATGGGCTGAAGGATGTGCTACCACTTTTCTCTCCTTTCTCCACTACCCCACCACCATCTATCTGTCTCGCTCTGTCTCTCTTTGTCTCTGTCTCGCGATCACTCTGTCAATCCCCCTCCCTCCCACAAAATGTTTTTTCCTCAAAACAACAACAACACTAGCATCTCTGAAAGTGTTGAGATAGAGACAGAACAGGAACAGGAACTGATTCTGATCAGCAGGGGACTATTGTTTCTCTGGGAATAGGATCTGTGTGTGTGTGTGTGCGTGTGTGCATCAGGCTGTGCAGAAAATATAGTTAATTCTGCTGGAGGCACACATGAAAGGAGGAGAGAGAAGAGAGGGAGAAACTGTAGAAATAGCCTGCTCAGTGGTATACAATGGGGGAAAAAAGTATTTAGTCAGCCACCAATTGTGCAAGTTCTCCCACTTAAAAAGATGAGAGAGGCCTGTAATTTTCATCATAGGTACATGTCAACTATGACAGACAAAATGAGAAAAAAAAATCCAGAAAATCACATTGTAGGATTTTTAATGAATTTATTTGCAAATTATGGTGGAAAATAAGTATTTGGTCAATAACAAAAGTTTCTCAATACTTTGTTATATACCCTTTGTTGGCAATGACGCAGGTCAAACGTTTTCTGTAAGTCTTCACAAGGTTTTCACACACTGTTGCTGGTATTTTGGCCCATTCCTCCATGCAGATCTCCTCTAGAGCAGAGATGTTTTGGGGCTGTCGCTGGGCAACACGGACTTTCAACTCCCTCCAAAGATTTTCTATGGGGTTGAGATCTGGAGACTGGCTAGGCCACTCCAGGACCTTGAAATGCTTCTTACGAAGCCACTCCTTCGTTGCCCGGGCAGTGTGTTTGGGATCATTGTCATGCTGAAAGACCCAGCCACGTTTCATCTTCAATGCCCTTGCTGATGGAAGGAGGTTTTCACTCAAAATCTCACGATACATGGCCCCATTCATTCTTTCCTTTACACGGATCAGTCGTCCTGGTCCCTTTGCAGAAAAACAGCCCCAAAGCATGATGTTTCCACCCCCATGCTTCACAGTAGGTATGGTGTTCTTTGGATGCAACTCAGCATTCTTTGTCCTCCAAACACGACTGAGTTGAGTTTTTACCAAAAAGTTATATTTTGGTTTCATTTGACCATATGACATTCTCCCAATCCTCTTCTGGATCATCCAAATGCACTCTAGCAAACTTCAGACGGGCCTGGACATGTACTGGCTTAAGCAGGGGGACACGTCTGGCACTGCAGGATTTGAGTCCCTGGCGGCGTAGTGTGTTACTGATGGTAGGCTTTGTTACTTTGGTCCCAGCTCTCTGCAGGTCATTCACTAGGTCCCCCCGTGTGGTTCTGGGATTTTTGCTCACCGTTCTTGTGATCATTTTGACCTCACAGGGTGAGATCTTGCGTGGAGCCCCAGACCGAGGGAGATTATCAGTGGTCTTGTATGTCTTCCATTTCCTAATAATTGCTCCCACAGTTGATTTCTTCAAACCAAGCTGCTTACCTATTGCAGATTCAGTCTTCCCAGCCTGGTGCAGGTCTACAATTTTGTTTCTGGTGTCCTTTGACAGCTCTTTGGTCTTGGCCATAGTGGAGTTTGGAGTGTGACTGTTTGAGGTTGTGGACAGGTGTCTTTTATACTGATAACAAGTTCAAACAGGTGCCATTAATACAGGTAACGAGTGGAGGACAGAGGAGCCTCTTAAAGAAGAAGTTACAGGTCTGTGAGAGCCAGGAAACTTGCTTGTTTGTAGGTGACCAAATACTTATTTTCCACCACAATTTGCAAATAAATTCATAAAAAATCCTACAATGTGATTTTCTGGATTTTCTTTTCTCAATTTGTCTGTCGTAGTTGACGTGTACCTATGATGAAAATTACAGGCCTCTCTCATATTTTTAAGTGGGAGAATTTGCACAATTGGTGGCTGACTAAAAACTTTTTTCCCCCACTGTATGTGTGATGTCAGGGGAAAGAGAGTGAGAGAAAGAGAGATAGAAAGAAAGAACGAAAGAAAGAGAAAAAGAGAGAGCTGAGAGGGCGGAAGGGAGGGAGAGAGAGTGTGAAAGTGACAGCAAGGGAGAGGTAGTTAAGAGAGAAACATTCAGAAAGAGAGCGATAGAGAGATAGACAGACAAACAGAGAGAGAGAGGGAGTTACCCCTCCTCCCTGTCGGTTGACACCACCCACCCTCTGTTTGTCTGGGTCCACATATCTGATGCCAAAGTAGTCCTTCTCCAGCAGGTTAAGGTGGTGACAGATGAGATCAAACAGGTACTGGCCCTTTGCATCACGCTGTAACACATAAGAAAACACTACATTAATAACTCTGAGGAGAGACAACTACTGTCACCAATGTAGGGGTGACAGAGGTCTCAACCAGCTAGAGGAGATACCAGGTAATGCATCTCGCTGTACGACCGTGAAAAACACACTAGTTAGTAATGTAGAGGTGACAGTGGTTGGTAGCCAGGCAACGCCATAGACAGTGACTGCCAAACAGCTGAGGATGAGAGGGATGGAATCATGGACAGACACCATGTAAAAAGATTTTGGGCTCAAAATAAACTCGATTTCAATAACACCAGAACATGGTTAATATTTAACCAACCCTGGGGATATATCTGAGGAGAATCAAATATTAATATGCAGAAACAGCCATCTGTGATGTCTCGCTGAAATCTCTACAGAGGAAAAGACATGATGGAGAGAAGAAGTACGGAGAGGTAGATAAGGTGGGAAATGGAGTGGAAGTGAAGCAATGTACATCACCTGGTGCAGACAGTGAGTGAGAAGGAAATGTAGAGAGTGAGAAATTCAATGGGCCCTTCAGTGTAGTGCCGTGAGTGGGAAATGGAATGGGCCCTGCTATGCAGTACAGTGTAGTGCAGTGCAGTGCATGATAAATGGAATGGAACCGGTAGTGCAGTGCAGCGCATGATAAATGGGAATGGTCCTGCTTCAGTAGACTTTTCAACAGAGTGAGAAATGGAATGGGCTCTGCTGCTTGCTGCCTGCTCAGGTATAGGTGGTTACTGGGTGACTGGGCCCAGCCTGTCTGATGATGCAGTCAGTATCCACCTCAGCCCCAGCCAGTCTGATGATGCAGTCAGTATCCACCTCAGCCTGTCTGATGATGCAGTCAGTATCCACCTCAGCCCCAGCCTGTCTGATTGATGGAGTCAGTATCCACCTCAGCCAGTCTGATGATGCAGTCAGTATCTACCTCAGCCTGTCTGATGATGCAGTCAGTATCCACCTCAGCCTGTCTGATGATCCAGTAATATGAATGGCACAGGACCAGTAATATGAATGACCCAGGACCAGTAATATGAATGACCCAGGCCCAGTAATATGAATGGCACAGGACCAGTAATATGAATGGCACAGGACCAGTAATATGAATGACCCAGGACCAGTAATATGAATGACCCAGGCCCAGTAATATGAATGGCCCAGGCCCAGTAATATGAATGGCACAGGACCAGTAATATGAATGACCCAGGCTCAGTAATATGAATGGCCCAGGCCCAGTAATATGAATGGCACAGGACCAGTAATATGAATGACCCAGGCTCAGTAATATGAATGGCCCAGGCCCAGTAATATGAATGGCACAGGACCAGTAATATGAATGACCCAGGACCAGTAATATGAATGACCCAGGCCCAGTAATGTATAGTGGTAACGATTCCGGATGCTGAGATTGGGTTCCTTTTGGATTGGTTTTTTGTTTGGCTCTTCTCTTTCCGTGGTCCGACCGCGCGCCGGAACCTCTTCTCTCCATCTCCTCCCGTCACTTGGCTCCCTTCCCCTCGGCTCCTCCATTCCCTTCTTCCGTATCGTACAGAATTTATGTTTCATCGCCTATTTGTTTTTTTCTTGCTGTTTGCTGCGATCTCCTGCTTTTTCCGTCATCCAACCCTCAACCCCCCCCCCCCTTGTCCTGGTCTGCTTCTGGGTTCTGGCTTAGTAAACCGTGACAGAACGATCCGGCCAGTATGAACCCAGCGGACCTGGACTCTGTTCGCCATGCCATTACCCATCAGGAGAAGGTGTTGGGCCATCATAGCACGGTACTACAGGAGATCGCGTTGGCAGTTCGGAACCTTTCTACCGGTCTGACGGAGGTCCAGAACCAGCGCAAGTTTCCGGTGGAGGATCCACTACCGGTTTCACCCATCTCGCCTGCCGCGTCTGAAGCGGTGTCCTTCCGTGAGCCCAAGGTTCCGACGCCGGATAAATATGAGGGGGAGCTGGGAAGATGCCGTTCTTTCCTTATGCAGTGTGGGTTAGTGTTCGATCTACAGCCCTACTCTTATGCCACAGACAAGGCTAGGATAGCCTTTGTGATTGAGTTGCTGCGTGGTCGAGCGTTGGAGTGGGCTTCCCAGCCGTTTGGGAACGACAAGACCCCTGCATGGCTTCATACCAGGGGGTTCACGGCCGAGATGAGGAAGCTCTTCGACCATTCCGTCCGAGGGAGGGACGCAGCTAGGCGCCTGTTTTCGCTCCACCAAGGAACTCGCAGCGTGGCCGACTTCGTGATCGAGTTCAAGACGTTGGCTGTGGAGAGTGGGTGGAATGAGGAGTCCCTGCAAGCGGCCTTTTACCAGGGTCTGTCGGAGCAGCTCAAGGAGGAGCTGATCTCCTATCCGAGCCTAGTGACCTGGACAGCTTGGTAGCCTTGTCTATTCGGGTGGATAATCGAGTCCGAGAGCGAAGGAGGGAGAAGCAATGGGGTCCGTCCAGGCGATCAGCTTCTCAGTTCCCAGTCGGGTCGGGTGGTGGACCAGAACACGTCGATCATTCTCCACCACAAAGGATTAGTGGAGAGGTCCTCTCTTCCGATTCTGAACCCATGCAAGTGGGGCGGCACGGGTTAACCAAGGAGGAGCGTCAACATAGACGTAAGACCAACTGCTGCCTCTACTGTGGTAGCTCGGGACATTACATCTCCACTTGTTCCCGGGCGGTCGTCCAAACTGCCCGGCTCGCTAAAGTTGGGAGGACTTTTAGCGAGCCAGTTTCAACCTCTCAGTACCTCTGTCAGACCCCGTTTCCCGGCTACCCTTGTGAACAGGAATCAGAGCTTAGCGATTAACGCTTTTATCGATTCAGGTGCCGATGGAAGCTTTCTTGAGGCCGAGTTGGTGGAACAGCTGGGGCTTTCCAAGGAGCAATTGCCGGAAGCCATTGAAGCGACCACTCTGAACGGCAGTAGTCTGGCACGTATCACGATGAGGACTGAACCGGTTAAGATGCTGTTGTCGGGGAATCATTGGGAGATGATTTCATTCTTCATTCTGCCGTCTTCCCATGTTCCTCTGGTCCTTAGATACCCCTGGCTGAAGGAACACAATCCCACGTTCGATTGGGTGACGGGCAAGGTAACGAGTTGGAGCCTTGATTGTCATGCTAACTGTCTCAAGACTGCCTGTCCCCATTCGGTTCCCAGTCAGGTGATTGAGGCTAAACCCCCCAGATTTGTCCCTTCCTTCCGGACTGCGTCGAGGAGCTGTTAAGATGGTACGATTGTGGGGAGAGGGTGATGGTGGCAGTTCGACTCAAACTCCCGAGGACGCTCAGAGTCCATCCCACCTTTCATGTCTCCTGCCTCAAGCCTGTTTTCCTCAGTCCTCTGTTGCCTCCTCCGCCTCCTCCTCCTCCTCCTCGGATGATCGGGAGGTGGTCCTGCCTACACGGTGCGTCGCATCATGGATTCCAGACGGCGGGGCGGGGTTCCAGTATCTCGTGGACTGGGAGGGGTATGGTCCTGAAGAGAGGAGTTGGATTCCGCGGCGACAGGTCCTAGATGCTGACCTCATCAGTGACTTCTACCGCCTCCATCCTGGCGCTCGGGAGTCCGCCCGGTGGCGTTCGTCGGAGGGGGGTACTGTGAACGATCCCGGCAGTCTGAGTCGGGTCCTGTCTGTGGACTAGTTTTTATGTTCGTGATCTCCAGTTTCCCGAGGGTTCTGGAACGCTCCGGGAGTGCACTACTTTTGACCAGAACCCTATAGGGAATAGTGTGCTATTTGGTACGCAGACAGAATGTGGTCCTCTGTAGCTCAGCTGGTAGAGCACGGCGCTTGTAACGCCAAGGTAGTGGGTTCGATCCCCGGGACCACCCATACACAAAAATGTATGCACGCATGACTGTAAGTCGCTTTGGATAAAAGCGTCTGCTAAATGGCATATTATATTATATTATGTTAATGCTGGCTAGCACCACAGAAGACTGACCTTTTCCAGTGTCTCTATGGGATCTCACATCCACTGGCCACTGTCTCTGTTCAGTATGTCACCTTCACAGCAGCTATACCACACACACTGAGGACTATCCTCCACGACACGAAGCGCTGACTGGCACTCCCTTAAAATACAATCATTCTGCCGGTCTGAGAGTACACACAGAGACACTGCACCAACGTATACACGTGTGTGTGTGCGTGCGTGCGTGCGATGTTATTTATGGCAACTGGGTTTACTGAAAGACAACAAAGAGACAGAGGCATTTATCACAACGGGTCTGAACATTTAGGAATGAAATGAACTGGAATCCAAACCCAATCACAGGCTTTCATTCATTAGACTACTCCAAGGCGTCGTCCCAAATGGTACCCTATTCCTTTAATTGTGCACTACACTAAGTAGGACAGTATACAGAGAATATGGTGCCATTTGGGATGCACACCAACTCCCTCTAATAAAACAAACAATCTCTGTCCCTCACCAGGCACATGCTGCACAACAACACTTTACATACTTAGCAGACGATTAGGGTTAAGTGCCTTGTTCAAGGGCAAATTGACATATTTTTCACCTAGGGGATTCAAACCAGCAACTTTTCGGTTACTGGCCCTACACTCTTAACCACTAGGTTACCTGCCGCCTATAGCACTTAGCAGTCACTAAGCAGCTTTACATACTGTATTATGGATACATAAGTACAACTGCACATTGCACGTACATACAGCTGACCTCAACTTGCACTGTATGTAGGCTATACTTTGCATACTGATGAGATAAATTGAACTTTAAAGAGTTGAGAGCAGCACCTCTGGAACAGAAACAGCAGTACTGAAGCAGGGCTGAAGACAATTACTATATATATTATAGGACTGAAGCTAAAGCGTATTGATCCGATGCAAAGCAAAGCGGTCTCTGATGTCCCTATGGGAATAAGCCCAGAGACGAGCTACTGTGGAGGAACAAAAACTATTCAGGAAAACGCTGTATTGTACAATATAGTTTTGTGGGGACTGGGGAGATGTTATATTAATGCAGAGTCCCATGATTTGGTGTTTTGGTACAGTATTCCACTGCTTTGCTTTACCATCTACCATCTACCAACCCCATCATCTCAACTTTACAGTTTAACAGAACAGATACATTTACACAGAGAGGATGGGGTTATAGAAGGTTTAATGAGTGAGGTTTAATCAGAGCTAATGGATGCATCTCATTTCAGAATGAACAAAGGAAAGCTACTGGTGACTTTCAATGTGGCGTCTTCATTGTATAGTCTGGACTTATTATGAGCATCATTCAGTGATCGTGTGTGTGTGTGTGTGTGTGTGTGTGTGTTTGTGTGTGTATGCCTGCATGGGTTTGTGTGTGTGTGTGTGTGTGTGTGTGTGTAGTGCAAGTACACGCACAGTATTTCTTATATATCTACCACACTTTCTAATCTACAGAACACCATTACTGCCAATGAATATTATCACCACCCACTTTCTAGGAGTAATTGAGCTCCACATTCTAATCACACTGTCTGGCACTGTTAGAAAGTTTCCATCACACTCTAATTACCAACCAAGAATAGGAGGCTCTCGCTTTATCTGTGTTTGATTGAGTTTGCCTGGCTTAATGGAACAATACAAAACACACATCTGGCACTCCAAGCAGGCTACAGAAAACTGTAAAAGTATTTGTAAGATTTCAAATAGTATTTGAACCCATGTTTAACCTACAGTACTGTGTCTCCATGCAGAGGCCTTGACTTACTGGAGAGAGAGTGTGAGAGAGAGGGTGAGTGTGAGTGTGAGAGTGGAGTGAGAGTGAGAGTGAGAGTGAGAGTGAGAGAGAGAGAGAGAGAGAGAGAGAGAGAGAGGTTCTGATTGCATTGTCATGTCTCCTTCTCCGAGTCGGGATGTTACTGGGGACATTATTAATGCCAGGCAATTTGATTTAGCTCCCTGGGCCGTCTCTCTGTTGCTGCAGGGCAGGAGCCTATGGGCCATGGTCAAAAGTAGTACACTATATAGGAAATAGAGTGCCTTTTGGGATGCAACCTGAGTCGCTCTGTGGTGTGGACAAATGGTGTGTGTGGTGCCTCGAGGCCCAAGGCCCTCTTTCAGCTCTCTCTCTGCACGCTTAGGGCAGGAGAGGGTGGGGAGGAGGGTGTGTGTGGTCTGCCCCCGTCCCAGGGGTGGCGGGTGAGGGTGAGGGTGGGCAGCCTTGTGACATCAGCCACCATGACTCATGGGTAATGGGATTAGCGAAGGGAAGGAATGTTTAAACACGAAGAAGGGAGTGAAGGAGGGAGGGAGAGGAGGGAGGATGGGAGGGAGGGAGGATGGGAGGGAGGGAGGGAGAGAGAGGAGGGAGGATGGGAGGGAGGGAGGGAGGGAGGGAGGGAGGGAGGGATACATTAGTAATTTGTGGAACCAAGCTGAAGCTGATGCTGATGCTGATGCTGATGCTGATGCTCCATCATAGACATAATTAAAGTGACACACACACACAGAGGAAAAAGACTGGGGCCAAATGATCCTGAGCCGGTCGTCAGGCAGCACGCCGCTCAGCAGCACACTCCTCTCTTGGTCCTCCATGGCCAACCCAGGCCTCACTTTAGATGAATTATTGAAATGGGTTCCATATCAGCCAGGGAAACATAGCATTAATATGTGATGGTGTCATATTAAGCTGCAGGTGGATGGAAGATTGCAACAACCGAGGAATGGAGTCTAAATGGTTGTGGTGCACCAGGCACTAGGTAGTCAGCGATCTTGATTAGGGCTCAGGAGAAAACAGAGGCTTGTTTGTCGTGGTGATAATGTCTGGTCACATTGACTCTCTTTCTCGCTCTCTCTGCCTCTCTCTGTTTCTCTCTCTCTGCCTCTCCTCTCTCTGTTTCTCTCTCTGCCTCTCTGTTTCTCTCTCTCTGCCTCTCTCTGTTTCTCTCTCTCTGCCTCTCTGTTTCTCTCTCTCTGCCTCTCTCTGCATCTCTCTCTCTGCCTCTCTCTCTCTCTGCCTCTCTCTGTTTCTCTCTCTGCCTCTCTCTGTTTCTCTCTCTCTGCCTCTCTCTGCCTCTCTCTGTTTCTCTCTCTGCCTCTCTCTGTTTCTCTCTCTCGCTCTCTCTCCCCCTCTCTCTTTCAATTTCAATTTTAGGTCTTTATTGGCATGGGAAACATATGTTTACATTGCCAAAGCAAGTGAAATAGATACTAAACAAAAGTGAAATAAACAATTAAACAATTCTCTCTCTCTCTCCCATAACTCTGCTCTGGGGTTGTGTTTTGTGTGATTAAGTCAGTGAGTGGTTAATGTAGAGGCTGCTACTGTACAATCCTCCGCTCCACTCCTGTCCTGCTGTGCTGCTGTGAGGCTCAACCTCAGCATTGCCACTCAGTCAGCAGCATGCTCCAGATAGTGTACTAAATAGAGACTAGGGTGCCATTTGGGATACAGCCTATCTCAGCCACTTGGATCATTTCTATGAGGGTTTCAGAGCTAAAAGGTGGTGTATCGCAGAGATATGTACAGTTCAGTATTTCAAGTGATTACTAGGGGGAATAATCACATGATATGGTAATGTTTACTGAGAGATAGTGGTTGTGTGTAAAGCAGAGGAGTCCTGTTGGAGTCTAGAGGACATGTTGAAGGGTTAGGGTCAATTCCATTTCAATTCCAGTCAATTCAGGAAGTACACTGAAGTATACATTCCAATTCCATGCTTTACAATGAGGAACATTTTTTATTGGAATTGGAATTTGGTTCACTTTCTGAATTGACTGGAATTGAAATGGAATTGACCCCAACCCTGACATGTTGAAGGTCAGGTGAGTGTAAAAGGTAGGCTGTGTCTATTGGTGTTGTTTCTATTGGGGAGTTATACTGTATCATGTATTTCCATAATGTAATAAAGTGATTTGGATAGTGTATTTAAGACTGGATTGAGGTGCCACACATCATTTGTCCACACCGGACTTAAGGCAGGAGGTCACTATTGGTGCTGTAAGATATACCGTATCATATTATACTGTTATAAACTGTATACTGTAGCATGAAAAGATAAGCAGCACAATACTCCTCCTTCTTTTAACTATAGTTGTTAATATCCCAAATAGGAAGAGAGATTCCCATAAAGAGCGTCACACATAGCAGATGGAGATAGACCACTAACTGGGTCATCATCCACGCCAGGCAGGCGAGAATAGAGAAACACACACGCATGCACACAGTACAGATTTGCCCCAGAAACATTAAGCCAAGCTTTATTTCCAAGCCTTTGATCAGTCCAGGCTCATTCAGTGCTACAGCTACACAGTCAGACCAAGAGCCTGGTGGTGGACACTGGAAAAGCATTGTTGTTTAGAGTGACACATATTCAATACAACTTATCATAGACACATAATGACACTGTTTGGTGCAGTGTTCCATAGCTGTTAAAATGTGGTGGAAATATGTATGGATCCATATCCGTCATTGGTAATTCCCTGGGAGAGAGGAGTGAATGAGTGATTCAACCTTGTGCTGCTTGTGGATTAAAGTCCTTCATTTGTACATAATTCCTCAGGACTGATGCCTCCTATGAATTTATACCAAGCAGAGCAGCTATGGGATTTTGTATAGTCATTTATGCTGCTGCTGTTGATGATCCATACTTGCCCTATATTGCGTTTTTAAGGTACACAACTGATGGATATTTTGAATGCAATACGCCTCTCCACATCTTCTAACATTAATATCCACTCAAAACCTCTCAACTGATGGAGGAAAAAACATGATAAATCCAACTTAATGACTAGGCTGGGCCTGGAGCTGTCTGGTAGAGGCTGGATTTTCCCTTGAAGTGGCCCGGTGGGAGTGCTCCCTGCTGGGCTGTGTTCAAAGGGAGCCTGAGCGGGAGGGGGCTCTCTAAATCATTCCTCCAGTGGAGAGAGAGAGAGAATGAGCGAGAGTAAGAGTCAGAGGGCGAGAGAGAGAGAGAGAGAGAGAGAGAGAGAGAGAGAGAGAGAGAGAGAGAGAGAGAGAGAGAGAGAGAGAGAGAGAGAGAGAGAGAGAGAGAGAGAGAGAGAGAAAGTGGCTCTCCCTAGGGGCCCCATTAGAGTGATGACATGGTGGGGGTCTGGAGGCCGACCAGCACTACTACTCACGCCTGTATGAACACACAGGGGCCGGCAGGGGCCGGCAGGGGCCAAACTGCTCTCCAAACCCTCATGGCTGGATGGCTCGGACTGGTAAGTGATCTCGAGGAGAGTGGGGGGGAGCACGGGAGGGGGGAGATGAGGAGGGGAGGAGGGGAAAGAGGAGAGGAGAGACATTGCCTGTCTCTCTAGAACCCAGCTGACAGTATCCAGGGGCTGAGTCAGTGAAAGGTAAAGGGTAGTGAGGTGCATCTCTTTAATGGAACCCATCTACTGAGCATCTGCTCTCTGTGCTCTTCCTCTCCCCCTCTAGCTCAGGGTCTGAGGGGCCTTACAGCCCACTGAAGTCACCTTAGAAGGGTTGAAGCCATCTTAGAAACAGAACAGACCGCCTGCTGAATAACAGCTGATTACATAGGACTGTTATAATCTTGACTGTTGACTACAAAATAACATTCTTGGGTAGAAAATCAGATATTCCTAGGCAAGGAGTGTTATGGTGAGGTATATTTGTCTCTAAGTTCAGACATCAGTTTATCCTTGTCTAGTCTACTTCATCTCTACCCATTCTTCCTCCAAAAGAGGGAACCATGCTAATGTTGTTGCTAACGGCTTCCCCTGCCTGGTATTTCACCAGAGGCAGAATACAAGAAGGATTTCTGTTGATAGTGTAACGATTTTTCATTATAATGGGGAAACAATTATTGTTGCACAGAGCCTGCAGTAGGGTTCAATTTTATCTTATCACATTGATAACCATTGCTTTAAATATGTTTTTAAAATGGCACACCTGTATTTGGGGAGTTTCTCCCATTCTTCTCTGCAGATCCTCTCAAGTTCTGTCAGGTTGGATGGGGAGCGTCGCTGCACAGCTATTTTCAGGTCTCTCCAGAGATGTTCGATTGGGTTCAAGTCCGGGCTCTGGCTAGGCCACTCAAGGACATTCAGAGACTTGTCCCGAAGCCACTCCTGCATTGTCTGGGCTGTGTGCTTTGGGTCGATGTTCTGTTGGAAGGTGAACCAGGTCCTGAGCACTCTGGAGCAGGTTTTCATCAAGGATCTCTCTGTACTTTGCTCCATTAATCTTTCCCTCGATCCTGACTAGTCTCCCAGTCCCTGCCGCTGAAAAACATCCCCACAGCATGATGCTGCCACCACCATGCTTCACCATAGGGATGGTGCCAGGTTTCCTCCAGACGTGATGCTTGGCATTCAGGCCAAAGAGATCAATGTTGGTTTCATCAGACCAGAGAATCTTGTTTCTCATGGTCTGAGAGTCCTTTAGGTGCCTTTTGGAAAACTCCAAGCGGGCTGCCATGTCTTTTACTGAAGAGTGGCTTCTGTCTGGCCACTCTACCAAAAAGGCCTAATTGGTGGAGTGCTGCAGAGATGGTTGTCCTTCTGGAAGGTTCTCCCATCTCCAAAGAGGAACTCTGGAGCTCTGTCAGAGTGACCATCGGGTTCTTGGTCACCTTCCTGACCAAAGCCCTTCTCCCCCGATTGCTCAATTTGGCTGGGCGGCCAGCTCTAGGAAGAGTCTTGGTGGTTCCAAACTTCTTCCATTTAAGAATGATGGAGGCCACTGTGTTCTTGGGGACCTTCAATGCTGCAGAAATGTTTTGGTACCCTTCCCCAGATCTGTGCCTCGACACAATCCTGTCTCTGAGCTCTACGGACAATTCCTTCAACCACATGGCTTGGTTTTTGCTTTGACATGCACTGTCAACTGTGGGACCTTATATAGACAGGTGTGTGCCTTTCCAAATCATGTCCAATCAATTTAATTTACCACAGGTGGACTCCAATCAAGTTGTAGAAACATCTCAAGGATGATCAATGGAAACAGGATGGACCTGAGCTAAATTTCGAGTCGCAACCTTCGCTCGCTCTCTCCCGCTACTCTCTCCTCTTCCATCCTATCATCTCTTCCCTCTGCTCAATCCTTATCCCTCCAATCTCCTGATTCTTCCTCCTCAACCCTCCTCTCCTCCCTTTCTGCATCCTTTGACTCTATATGTCCCCTATCCTCCCGGCCGGCTCGGTCCTCCCCTCCTGCTCCGTGTCTTGACGACTCATTGCGAGCTCACAGAACAGGGCTCCGGGCAGCCGAGCAGAAATGGAGGAAAACTAGACTCCCTGCGGACCTGGCATCTTTTCACTCCCTCCTCTCTACATTTTCTTCCTCTGTTTCTGCTGCTAAAGCCACTTTCTACAACTCTAAATTCCATGAAGCTGGAAGCTAGGAAGCTCTCTGCCACATTCTCCTCCCTGCTGAATCCTCCGACCCCCCCCCGTCTTTAGCCAACTCTCTTGCTATCTCTCTCAGAATTACCTTCTTGATCCAAACCAGTCAGGTTTCAAGACTGGTCATTCAACTGAGACTGCTCTTCTCTGTGTCACGGAGGCGCTCCGCACTGCTAAAGCTAATTCTCTCTCCTCTGCTCTCGTCCTTCTAGACCTATCTGCTGCCTTTGATACTGTGAACCATCAGATCCTCCTCTCCACCCTCTCCGAGTTAGGCATCTCCGGCGCGGCTCACTCTTGGATTGCGTCCTACCTGACAGGTCGCTCCTACCAGGTGGCGTGGCGAGAATCTGTCTCCGCACTACGTGCTCTCACCACTGGTGTCCCCCAGGGCTCAGTTCTAGGCCCTCTCCTATTCTCACTATACACCAAGTCACTTGGCTCTGTCATATCCTCACATGGCCTCTCCTATCATTGCTACGCAGACGACACACAATTAATCTTCTCCTTTCCCCCTTCTGATAACCAGGTGGCGAATCGCATCTCTGCATGTCTGGCAGACATATCAGTGTTGATGACGGATCACCACCTCAAGCTTAACCTCGGCAACACAGAGCTGCTCTTCCTCCCGGGGAAGGACTGCCCGTTCCATGATCTCGCCATCACGGTTGACAACTCTGTTGTGTCCTTCTCCCAGAGTGCAAAGAGCCTTGGCTGGGCTCCCTGCCTGTGCCATTAAACCCCTACAACTCATCCAGAACACCGCAGCCCGTCTGGTGTTCAAACTTCCCAAGTTCTCTCACGTCACCCCGCTCCTCCGCACACTCCACTGGCTTCCAGTTGAAGCTCGCATCTGCTACAAGACCATGGTGCTTGCCTACGGAGCTGTGAGGGGAACGGCACCTCCGTACCTTCAGGCTCTGATCAGTCCCTACACCCAAACGAGGGCATTGCGTTCATCCACCTCTGGCCTGCTGGCCCCCCTACCTCTGCGGAAGCACAGTTCCCGCTCAGCCCAGTCAAAACTGTTCGCTGCTCTGGCATGCCAATGGTGGAACAAGCTCCCTCCCGACGCCAGGACAGCGGAGTCACTCACCACCTTCCGGAGACACTTGAAACCCCACCTCTTTAAGGAATACCTGGGATAGGATAAAGTAGTCCTTCTACCCCCCTTACCCCACCCCCCCAAAAAAATATGATATATACAGTGGGGAGAACAAGTATTTGATACACTGCCGATTTTGCAGGTTTTCCTACTTACAAAGCATGTAGAAGTCTGTAATTTTTATCATAGGTACACTTCAACTGTGAGAGACAGAATCTAAAACAAAAATCCAGAAAATCACATTGTATGATTTTTAAGTAATTAATTTGCATTTTATTGCATGACATAAGTATTTGATACATCAGAAAAGCAGAACTTAATATTTGGTACAGAAACCTTTGTTTGCAATTGCAGAGATCATACGTTTCCTGTAGGTCTTGACCAGGTTTGCACACACTGCAGCAGGGATTTTGGCCCACTCCTCCATACAGACCTTCTCCAGATCCTTCAGGTTTCGGGGCTGTCGCTGGGCAATACGGACTTTCAGCTCCCTCCAAGGATTTTCTATTGGGTTCAGGTCTGGAGACTGGCTAGGCCACTCCAGGACCTTCAGATGCTTCTTACGGAGCCACTCCTTAGTTGCCCTGGCTGTGTGTTTTGGGTCGTTGTCATGCTGGAAGACCCAGCTACGACCCATCTTCAATGCTCTTACTGAGGGAAGGAGGTTGTTGGCCAAGATCTCGCGATACATGGCCTCATCCATCCTCCCCTCAATACGGTGCAGTCGTCCTGTCCCCTTTGCAGAAAAGCATCCCCAAAGAATGATGTTTCCACCTCCATGCTTCACGGTTGGGTTGGTGTTCTTGGGGTTGTACTCATCCTTCTTCTTCCTCCAAACACGGCGACCACATGACCTTCTCCCATTCCTCCTCTGGATCATCCAGATGGTCATTGGCAAACTTCAGACGGGCCTGGACATGCGCTGGCTTGAGCAGGGTGACCTTGCGTGCGCTGCAGGATTTTAATCCATGATGGCGTAGTGTGTTACTAATGGTTTTCTTTGAGACTGTGGTCCCAGCTCTCTTCAGGTCATTGACCAGGTCCTACCGTGTAGTTCTGGGCTGATCCCTCACCTTCCTCATGATCATTGATGCCCCACGAGGTGAGATCTTGCATGGAGCCCCAGACCAAGGGAGATTGACCATCATCTTGAACTTTTTCCATTTTCTAATAATTGAGCCAACAGTTGTTGCCTTCTCACCAAGCTGCTTGCCTATTGTCCTGTAGCCCATCCCAGCCTTGTGCAGGTCTACAATTGTATCCCTGATGTCCTTACACAGCTCTCTGGTCTTGGCCATTGTGGAGAGGTTGGAGTCTGTTTGATTGAGTGTGTGGACAGGTGTCTTTTATACAGGTAACGAGTTCAAACAGGTCCAGTTAATACAGGTAATGAGTGGAGAACAGGAGGGCTTCTTAAAGAAAAACTAACAGGTCTGTGAGAGACGGAATTCTTACTGGTTGGTAGGTGATCAAATACTTATGTCATGCAATAAAATGAAAATTAATTACTTAAAAATCATACAATGTGATTTTCTGGATTTTTGTTTTAGATTCCGTCTCTCACAGTTGAAGTGTACCTTTGATAAAAATTACAGACCTCTACATGCTTTGTAAGTAGGAATACCTGCAAAATCGGCAGTGTATCAAATACTTGTTCTCCCCACTGTATATTGTAAAGTGGTTGTCCCACTGGCTATCATAATATATCACCTGTTTTCACTTTGTCATTATGGGGTATTGTGTTTAGATTGATGAGGAAAAACATCCATTTCATCCATTTTAGAATAAGGCTGTAACGTAACAAAATGTGGAAAAAGTCAAGGGGTCTGAATACTTTCCGAATGCACTGTATATGCCGTTCTCAGTGCTCACAAAGAAAATAAAAACAATTGGCCAGCACTGGGGGAAAACTGGTGATGCTCGGAGCTGGAGCTTGCTATTTAGACCACTACGCCACCGCAGTACACAATGCTCTAGCAAGTTGTGAGAATACTTGATGATAGTTGATGGAAACAGCACGTTGTTTTTAATTATTTAGGTTTAAACCTTCCCCAAACCATAGCCCTAACCTTAACCACTCTGAATTAATATCTAACTTAACCCTTTGAGTTCTGTTTCAACCCTGTAACCACATGGAATTAACCCTGTAACCACGCAGAATTAATCGAAAAATTAGACGTCATCCATAATATGTTGAATTTCTAAGGAAAACTGAGATCTTGTTGGAAAAGGCACCTGCATAGAGTCAAGTAGCTGTGTTACTTAGTTATTCCAGCCTGACAGACAGTACAGTACTCTGCCTCAGTGCAGAGCAGTACATTGTCAAATGCTGCAAAACATGTGTGAGAAGATGCATCCCAAATGGCAATCTATTCCCTATATAGTGTACTACTTTTGACCAGGGCCCATAGGGATATATAGGGAATAGGGTGCCATTTGGAATGCACCCAGACTGTCACTTTCACTGTATCTCCCTGTGGCGGGGCTATATTTGGTTGTGGGTAAGCTACAACACGTTTACAACATGCAAGTCTGTGTGACAGGGGAAGGGGGGGTTACTGTAACAGAGAGAGACATGAGGGTATATCTGTCAGAGGAAAACCAGGTCTATCATATTTCTCCTTCACTCACTGACCCGCATCAAAAGCAGAGTCAGCCACTTTATATTGGGATTTAATACTTTTGCCTGTGTCACTGTTGGCGATCAGACTGTGCTGACATCGCTCTCATCAGATACAAGAGCAGCGTATAGTTTCACCATCAGAAGGATAAAGCCATTTATAAAAAATAACTTTGAAAGGACTCTGAATGTCGAAACCTCAGAGTCAAAGGGCAAATAAAGAGGCATTGTATCACAATACTAGACCTCCAATGGTGGACATTGTCAGGATCAATATATTGATTCAATTTGTGTTGATTCAAGCTTTGTTCAAATATGATTAATGTCAACATACTTTTGCTGATTTTATTGACTGCTCAGTTGTGATGTTGTTGTATACACCAGGCAATAGCATCATCATCATCATCATAATCATCATCATCATCGCCATAATAGCTGATGAAAAGTCAACACTCTCAACTCAACAGTGACATAACTTGTAAATTGCCTCACGTCTGAGCCTGGCAGATTTGACTGGTGCTATTTAAGGAAGAAAGGTAATTCTAAATGGGATCCACTCACAGGCATTATACTGCGTTGAAGATCTGGAGCAAAGTCCCTAATCATAAGAGACACATTGAGAATGGGAATGTGTGATGTCATGTCGTCTACCAAGCTCCTCTTATCTATCATTTAAAGTTTCTAACATGTCAAAATTGTATTTATGCTGCCTTTGAGATAGCGTTTTCTGAATCAAGCTGTGCTAACTGAATTTCATCCATGGCCAACAATGGAATTTTTGTTTTGCATCATGGGGAAAAATAGGAATTTAAATGACTGCAAGCTATAAAACATGACAAACAGCATATCTTTGACCATAATATCTGACATTCAAACAACAGTTTAGCCATATTGAATTTAGCCATATTGAAAATGCTTGTAAGTGGCTGTCTTGATGTAGCTAAATTATCTTGTCTCCCTTGTCTTCCCTGTCTATTTCAATGTGGTTCAACCTTTATGGAAAACAAACAGGGTAAATTATACCTGTGCCATCTGGCATCTGTCAGAGTGGAAGTAGTCTCTTATGACAGATTGAACAGCGCCCACAAGAGATTTGACTATGGGTGCCAGAATAGTGTGTGAGAAGACATAGTCCCTGAGACAGACAGACAGAGAGACAGAATACATTAAATACTACAGTATCAGACATGCCAAGGGCAAAGATACCACCTGAACGAGAGAACGTCAGTTCAACGTGTAGTTTTGATATACATTTGGTTCAGTTGTCAACTAATGTGAATTCAACGTGAAATCAACAAAACATTTCACCATGTCGTTGGATTTAGGTTAAAAGTTGGGTGAACAAAAGATAGAAATTGCCCTTATGTTGATGACTTTTTGCAAATCCAATTCGTTTTCCACAGTGATTCAATGTCATCGCATAGATTTTGGGGGTTGAAATGACATGGAAACAATGTTGATTCAACCAGTTTTTGCCCAGTGGGTAGTGTGCAGGAAAACAAACACAACAGTGACAGTGAAACAGACAAACAGGGGTTCAGTTCTAACCCCAGAGAGTGAAAATAACAAATCCCCTAAGAGTGGAATGAAAAATCAGGAAATGTCAGTCAACTGAAAAGTGTTTGTTTATGCATAATTGCAACAACAAGAAGCAGATTTAAAAGGGGAATGCTTCTGTATAGGAGGTCTGAAACGCATGAAATGGTTAGCCAACTTTAATCCAAGTCAGAGAAAAAGAATACAATCTAAGTGTAGATTAATGATTACTCTGGGTACTACTAACCTTTCCTTTACATGAATGAATGATGAATGGGTGGGTGGTGAATGGTTGATGAAGTTAGCCTGAGTATACCCAGTGACCATATGACATGGCATAACCCACCAGTCTTTTATTAATGAGTCAGACACAGCAAAGCCTGGGCAGTGGGTACAGTCACAACACACAAACACATACACAGCCACAGGATGCTATCTCCTACTGTATGTTTTATTCAAAGCAACAGCTTGGACGCTTGGCTGATCCAAAGGAAAAGAGACTCAGTAATGGGGGTAGCATTACATCAGGTATGAGCAACGAAAAGACCACTAAGAAAAAGTAGAAAATTGTAAACAAGCTCTTGTGAAACAACTTTGTTAAATCACTTTTAACCAAATAAACAGAGGGTTTCGTAGATAAAATTCAGTATCTCTCGCTCTCTATCGCACTTTCTCTCTCTAAAGTTTAAGGCTTTATTGTTTTGACAAGCAGCATAGCCAGCCAATCCCTAGGGAGAATGACCTGCCCTGATAAACAAAAGGACTAATTAAAATATACAGTGAGGGAAAAAAGTATTTGATCCCCTGCTGATTTTGTACGTTTGCCCACTGACAAAGAAATGATCAGTCTATAATTTTAATGGTAGGTTTATTTGAACAGTGAGAGACAGAATAACAACAACAAAAATCTAGAAAAACGCATGTCAAAAATGTTATAAATTGATTTGCATTTTAATGAGTGAAATAAGTATTTGACCCCCTCTCAATCAGAAAGATTTCTGGCTCCCAGGTGTCTTTTATACAGGTAACGAGCTGAGATTAGGAGCACACTCTTAAAGGAAGTGCTCCTAATCTCAGTTTGTTACCTGTATAAAAGACACCTGTCCACAGAAGCAATCAATTAATCAGATTCCAAACTCTCCACCATGGCCAAGACCAAAGAGCTCTCCAAGGATGTCAGGGACAAGATTGTAGACCTACACAAGGCTGGAATGGGCTACAAGACCATCGCCAAGCAGCTTGGTGAGAAGGTGACAACAGTTGGTGCGATTATTCGCAAATGGAAGAAACACAAAAGAACTGTCAATCTCCCTCGGCCTGGGGCTACATGCAAGATCTCACCTCGTGGAGTTGCAATGATCATGAGAACGGTGAGGAATCAGCCCAGAACTTCACGGGAGGATCTTGTCAATGATCTCAAGGCAGCTGGGACCATAGTCACCAAGAATACAATTGGTAACACACTATGCCGTGAAGGACTGAAATCCTGCAGCGCCCGCAAGGTCCCCCTGCTCAAGAAAGCACATATACAGGCCCGTCTGAAGTTTGCCAGTGAACATCTGAATGATTCAGAGGAGAACTGGGTGAAAGTGTTGTGGTCTGATGAGACCAAAATCGAGCTCTTTGGCATCAACTCAACTCGCCGTGTTTGGAGGAGGAGGAATGCTGCCTATGACCCCAAGAACACCATCCCCACCGTCAAACACGGAGGTGGAAACATTATGCTTTGGGGGTGTTTTTCTGCTAAGGGGACAGGACAACTTCACCGCATCAAAGGGACGATGGACGGGGCCATGTACCGTCAAATCTTGGGTGAGAACCTCCTTCCCTCAGCCAGGGCATTGAAAATGGGTTGTGGATGGGTATTCCAGCACACGGCCAAGGCAACAAAGGTGTGGCTCAAGAAGAAGCACATTAAGGTCCTGGAGTGGCCTAGCCAGTCTCCAGACCTTAATCCCATAGAAAATCTGTGGAGGGAGCTGAAGGTTTGAGTTGTCAAACGTCAGCCTCGAAACCTTAATGACTTGGAGAAGATCTGCAAAGAGGAGTGGAACAAAATCCCTCCTGAGATGTGTGAAAACCTGGTGGCCAACTACAAGAAACGTCTGACCTCTGTGATTGCCAACAAGGGTTTTGCCACCAAGTACTAAGTCATGTTTTGCAGAGGGGTCAAATACTTATTTCCCTCATTAAAATGCAAATGAATTTATAACATTTTTGACATGCGTTTCTCTGGATTTTTTCGTTGTTATTCTGTCTCTCACTGTTCAAATAAACCTACCATTTAAAATGATAGACTGATCATCTCTTTGTCAGTGGGCAAACATACAAAATCAGCAGGGGATCAATTACTTTTTTCCCTCACTGTATACAGCCAAACTACTGGTAACAATGTTTACCATTGCAAGACTCTGGAGGTAAACCTTTTGCTGCCACCTCTAGTGAGTTGAAAAGGAAAGGTAATTTAGACCATTAAATGAAATTCATAGTTTCCCAAAATTAGTCTCTAACTGAAAGACATAACATAACCAACAGCACATGGATCAGTTTTAAATTCACTATACGGGAAATTGGTGATGTATTTGGAGCCATGAAAGAAATTCCCATTTCTGAAAGTCCAATTTTGGACTGAAATGGTAATTGTAAGGGACAGTGGAGCCATGTCAGAATGTAAGATGATTTGTCATCTGTTTCATACTATCAAGGTTCCCTCCACTCAAAAGTCTACTCCCTTTAATGTCTAAAGGCCACATTTAGCCAATGTATGAAATGATGGCCTACTGAAAGTCACCATTACATGAGTCTCAAATAGGTACATACACGTAGATTTTGTATCTCTAAAGGAACATTTATTAAATGAAACCTTAACTTATTTTGACACAATGAGAGACTATAAAGTACAGATAGTCAGATGAAGAGAAGTATTAGGCTGTCCTCATCTTTTTCCTTTTCGTTTAAGTCTAGGAGAAAACTTTGAGAGATGTGGAATCCCATTGGTGCTCCCAGTCCTCAGTCTTCAAGGTTGTTTGTTGAGGTACAGTAGCGTTGCAGAAATTAGTGTCTGAGTCGGTGAGGCAGACAAGCTAACCGAAGCAAATACCCAGGGGTAACTTGACTAAACAATTCATCTGCCTGCTAGCCAGTATAATGGCATTCTATTTAAAAGATTTACTCAAGGATCACCAGGGTAATAGATGCTATTACTTATCCACTGCTTCGGTCTCACCGTCAACTGTAAGAATTCTGAAACATGTTGTCATAGATCCATTTAGCAGTTAAGAATAGAAAACTATTATTACAATGTTGCCTCTCCTTATCGCTGTCTGTCTGTAAATACCCTGGTGAAGGCCACACAAAAATGTATTGGTTTTAACAGCAAATAATCATTTTATGAAGTCCACCTCTTTTATTCTCTAGGACAGGGGTCCCCAACTAGATTCAGTTGCGGGCCAATTCTTTCTTAAGGCGGATGGCCGTGGGCCCCGAACATGATTATAAATCGTTTGTACTTTGCAAATTGATGCAAGAAGCCCAAACAGATGTTGTATTTGACAAAAAACATAACCATTTCGAACCTAGATTACATTGGTACACGATCACATATGTCTCTCTATTTATGAGTGGGAATACTTCGGAATAGATTTCCTAAATTAAAATCATTTTGAGCTCAATTCCTAGTGATTTTACAGTATTTTATGTCCAAAAACAAAGAAAAATATTGCTCAGAAAACTTTGGGGGGCCAAATAAAATCGTCCACGGACCGCCAGTTGACAATCCCTGCTCTAGGAGTTGCTGAAATTTATCCTAATTGTCAGCTTGCCTTTCCTCACTCTCCTCATTGCCAGATTACTAACATAGCAATAAACCTAGTGACCAGGCAGGTATACAGTACTTTCAGAAAGTATTCACACCCCTTGACTTTTTCCACATTTGTTATGTTACAAAGTGCGATTAAAATGGATTTAATTGGTATTATTTGTAAATGATCTACAAAAAATACTCTGTAATGTCAAAGTGGAAGAAAAATTCAAACATTTGTAAAAAATCAATGAAAAAAATTATATATATCTTGATTAGATAAGTATTCAACCCCCTAAGTCAATACATGTTAGAATCACCTTGAGCAGCGATTACAGCTGTGAGTCTTTCTGGGTAAGTCTCGAAGAGCTTTCCACACCTGGATTGTACAACATATGCCCATTATTCTTTTCAAAATTCTTCAAACTCTGTCAAATTGGTTGTTGAGCATTGCTAGACAACCATTTTCAGGTCTTGCCATAGATTTTCAAGCAGATTTATGTCCAAAGAAAGAGAAACCTGCACACTGCTCTTGCTAATATCACTGTTCTTTATTAAGCTAACGTATCGGCCTCAAGGCCTCTGACGAAGGCAAGAGCAGTGTGCAGGTTTCTCTTTTCTTTCAGGTTATTCAATTGTTACCATACACCTGCAACAAAGTTCAGATGTGTGAGTGCCTTTTGAATTTTCAAAAAAATTTAAGTCAAAACTGTAACTCGGCCACTCAGGAACATTTAATTGTCTTGGTAAGCAACTCCGGTGTAGATTTGACCTTGTGTTTAAGGTTATTGTCCTGCTGAAAGGTGAATTCAAATAAAGATGATCCACACTTCTTCTAAATTATATAAACTAATCTATCGAGCTCACAAGCAACAAATTACTCTATTATTATGGTGGGAGATTATAATACAGTTGTAAGTACCCCAATGGATCGTAAAATAAATCACACTACAAACTCTCACCCTCATGCACTTAGGGAAATTACAAATATCATGGACACATTAGAACTAGTGGATATATGGAGGCTTAAAAATCCAGACTTACTGAGATATTCACAGAGGAGGCTTAATCAAGCTAGTCGTCTTGATAATTTTCTTGTATCCTTCGCTCTGGCACCAAAGGTAAAAAACAGTTTTGATAGGGGGCAGAATGCAGTCGGACCTTCAAATAATTTGCATCCACACTAGTCTTACAGAATTTCCACGTGGGCGAGGATATTGGAAATGTAATCAAAGCCTACTGGATGACAACCTGTTTTTAACCAAGACAAAGGATTTTATAAATGATTTTTTCATGCATAACATAGGTACAGCAGATCCCCTTACTGTATGGGAAACTTATAAATGTGCCTTTAGAGGTCATGCAATTCAATGTTCATCTTTAAAATAAAATAAATGTGGGTCAAAAGAGTTCATATTAACAAAGGAAATATAATTAATAACACTACAGATGGATAGCAATAAAAACTGTACCATAGAGGCACATAATAAGTTAGAGAAAAAACTAAAATAAACAGAGGAACTTATACAGGAACAATCAAGTCTAATGTATTATAAAAAGAAAGCAAATTGGATGGAAAATTGTGAAAAATGCACCAAATTCTTTTTTAATCTTCAACATAGAAATGCTACCAAAAATAATTTACAGAAACATGTTAGAAATGACGGAGTCATCCATGATTCACCAAATTATATTTTGAAAGACGAAGCAAAGTACTTTAAGCATATGTTCTCTTTTCAGTCTCCTCCATTTCCACTAACTGAAGTTAACTGTAAGGAATGTTTTACTAATAATAGTGTAAAATGAACAGCTGTACAGAAAGACTTGTGTGATGGCCAAATTGCAGAGGAGTAACTTCTTGGCTGGATGGCACACCAGTTGAGGTATATTAAACCTTTTTTGATCTACTCAAAGATCCACTATTAGCATGTTTTAACCACTCCTATAAAAATGGTAAACTATCAGGTACTCAGCAAGAAGGTTTGATTTCACTATTACTGAAACAGGACCCAGGTGGTAAATATAAAGATCCAGTCTATCAAAGAAACTGGAGGCCCCTTACACTTCAGTGAAAAGGTGCTGTTGGATGTTATTCATCCTGATCAGACAGGTTTTTTACATGGAAGATACATTGGAGATAATATAAGACAAATACTTGAAACAATAGATCAATATGAAAAATCTAGGAAACCAGGTCTGGTATTCATAGATGATTTTGAAAAGGGTTTTGTTAAGGTACCACTATAATTCATATATAAATGCCTGGACTATTTTAATTTTGGAGAATCTCTTATACAATGGGTTAAAGTTTTGTATAGTATCACCAGTCGTAAAATAATAAATAATGGCTACTTCTCAGAAAGTATTAAACTGACAAGAGGAGTCAAACAAGGTTTCCACTGTCGGCATATCGATTTATTATGGCCATCGAAATGTTAGCTATTAAAATCTGGGGCTAGAAATACAGGGCTTAAAAACAAAGGTATCCTTGTACGCTGACGACTCAAATGTCCTCTTAAATCTGCAATCTGGATCCCTGCACATAGAGGATCTAGATAAATGTTCTAACCTCTCTGGAGTATAACCGAACTATGATAAGTGTACCATATTGCGTATAGGATCGCAAAAAAATACAACTTTTACATTACTGTGTAGTAACTGTTTTAAAGTCACCATTGGCCTCATGGTGAAATCCCTGAGCGGTTTCCTTCCTCTATGGCAACTGAGTTAGTAAGGACGCCTGTATCTTTGTAGTGACTGGGTGTATTGATACACCATCCAAAGTGTAATTAATAACTTCACCATGCTCAAAGGGATATTTAATGTCTGCTTTTTTTTTTTACCCATCTACCAATAGGTGCCCTTCTTTGCTCCTTGGTCTTTGTGGTTGAATCAGTGTTTGAAATTCACTGCTCAACTGAGGGACCTTACAGATAATTGAATGTGGGGGGTACAGAGATGAGGTAGTCATTTAAAAATCATGTTACACACTATTATTGCACACAGAGTGAGTCCATGCAACTTATTATATAACTTGTTAAGCACATTTTTACTCCTGAACTTATTTAGGCTTGCCATCTTTTCATTTTTTATTAATTTGTTTAAAAAAAATGTTTTAACATAATTTCACTTTGACATTATGGGGTATTGTGTGTAGGCCAGTGACACAAAATCTAAATGTCATCCATTTTAAATTCAAGCTGTAACACAACAAAATA
Source organism: Coregonus clupeaformis (assembly GCF_020615455.1). Lineage (NCBI taxonomy): Eukaryota > Metazoa > Chordata > Actinopteri > Salmoniformes > Salmonidae > Coregonus > Coregonus clupeaformis. The sequence continues at coordinate 18,621,676 of NC_059206.1, forward strand.
TGGAAAAAGTCAAGGGGTGTGAATACTTTCTGAAGGCACTGTAGCCAGTGGTTCTGTCATACAGATTTAGGATCTTAATTTGAGCCAGTCTCCTACAGCAGGAAAATAATCCTGCAGCAACAGGAAATGTGAATTATTATGTGGATTATAATTAATGGACATTTTTGTAGAGGTTGATACATTTTTCGTAAAGGAAAATCAAGTCTGAAATTTCTAAGTGGAAATGACAAACTTTAGAAGCCTCTTTAAACCTCAAATACACTACAAGTTTAACATTTCCTGCATCTGTAGTATGAGGCAATTCATGGTACGAAATGCTCTTCTCAGCTCCTATCCAGCACCTAGCCCAAACTTTTGTTGACCAAGCAGGTAGCAGCCTGACTCTAGCCAAAGCCCTAGGCCCTAGTTGACCAAGCAAGTATCCTGCCACAGGCTGAAGCCTGGCATAGTACCACGAAGAGTCTGCCCAGCCATCAACATCCTCCTGTCCTGCCCAGCACCACCTAGCCGCATCACATCAGAGACATTACCCTCCCTGCTCTGCTCTGTAACTGGAGGCGTTGTGATGGCGGATGGTTCTGACACTGTAGAGCTTCTCTCTCTCCTCTCCTCTGTAAAAAGTGCAGACAGCCGAAAATGAAGCCCTGACAGAGCAGTCAGCAGGCCAAACGTGTTACTGATCACCAGGTATGGAGGAGGGGTGGAGAGGTTGGAGGGGGCGATGGGCGCCCGGCTTCTGCTGTGCTAAGCACCAGACAAGGAGGCAGAAGGACAGGCTGAGGGTTGAGGTATGGGACAGACTGGGCTGCCACCACCTTAGACTCAACTACTGTATCAGTATCACACACCATACAGAAAAGCACACCAAGCTTTTTGCTTGGCATCATGGAGACATTTTTTAAAATCATTTTTATGTTTATGTTTCTAATCTTTCTACCCATATGCATCACTTTGTCTTTTTTCCCCTTAGAAATTACCGGTAAAACGTTCCACTGGACTGGTGCAAGTGCTTGATAAATCTGTCCCTGTACTGTGCTGTGTGTCTGGGGAGTCGGGACAACAAGGTGAAAGTCAAAGCACTACTGTCACAATACCCCGGGACGTTGCCAAGAGTCCTCAGAGTGGAGGGGGAAACTGAGCTATAACAGGAGTAAAACAATTTCCCTCTTGTACCGATCTGTTGATACTAGAGCTGAACATGAAACTGAAGTGGTGTGTGGGGAAGGAGCCTCCTTTCTGATGTCTGGACCTCTGGGAAGACAACAACAGCTGGAGAGGATTGAGGTATCCTACACTCTACAGTATCTCAAACATAGAGTTGCCTTCTCTTCCAGCTGTTGTTTCCCTCCCAAAGGTACAGACATCAGGAAGGAGTGTCCCACCCACTTCCGTTCCATGTTCAGCTCATGTTTATGTTCTCCTCAGCTTGAGGAGAGGGCAACTGTAGACTTCTTCATTCACCTCAGTGTTTCAAACACGTGTAGCTCAGTTGGTAGAGCATGGCGTTTGCAACGCCAGGGTTGTGGGTTCGATTCCCACGGGGGGCCAGTATGAAAAATGTATGCACTCACTAACCGTAAGTCGCTCTGGATAAGAGCGTCTGCTAAATGACTAAAATGTAAAATGTAGAGTATCTCAAACACGTGTAGACTAGAGTGCACCTGCCCTCTCATCCAGCTGACATTTTCTTCCCAAAGATACAAAAATAAAGAATATTCCCCTCCCAGGCTCACAAACTGTGGCATCTCGTTTCAGCGGTAATGTATATAAATCTCCCTCCTCAATAACAGACTGTATTGGTTACAGGCTCCATGGGGACATAACAGTGGGAGAGTGCATTATTTCTCATCATGATAACCGATATACAGTACCTCTATGTGAAAATGGCATCGAAATGCACAGTGGTAGAATGCATGTCTCATCATAATAACATAACTGACACACATTGTGAGGAAATGGAGTAGTAATGTTGTGGTAAATACCCTCATAGTGACCCGAGGTCCCTGGCAGTTAGAGACTAACATCAGTGTAGGAGTGATGTGATCTGACTGAGGACAGCTGTGTGTGTGTGTGTGTGTGTGTACGTTCAACACTGAGGTCGAGAGAAAAACACAACCAGAGTAAAATCTGAGCCCACACACAACTGGATGTGACCCCTAGCCTGCTATCCACATTCTGAAAACCGCCTGCTCATGTTGCTTGGATGATTAGTTCAATCAAGACTCAACCAAATAACAGATCTTTGAGTTTGCATCTAGAGTAGTTACTACACAATGGAATCATATTTAAGAGGGGAAAATTCCACCCTGTGATAGAAAGATTACTGTTACATGAAGAGTGCATTTGTAACACATCTCAACTCTCACCCCAGCAGTGATGTGAGCTACTACAAACCCAGAGGGTGTTCAGACAGGGCCTGTTGTTTTTCTGTTACTGTATATGCCTCCAATAATGGCCTGGATCTCACAGAGGTTGGAGCTGATTCTGATGCCTTGGCATAGATACAGCAAGAATATACAGTATCCATGGAATCGCCCTCCACACACACACACACACACACACACACACACACACACACACACACACACACACACACACACACACACACACACAGACACACACACACACACACACACACACACACACACACACACACTGAATGCTCAGAAATTGCACATTATCCGTCTACATTGCCACAGCAATGAGGACTAAACAATACCTTGACATTAGGTTTTTCCTTCAGATGGAGTCCTTACAATTCACATTATGAACATTTTCTTTATCATATAAATTCACTAAAAGGTAAGGATTTGTTGTACTAGGCAACCACCCTTGCTTTTTTATGTTTTGGATTTAACATCAATTTCAAGAAACAATCTTTCAAATACATTCAACCAAACAAATGTAATTTACTGTAAAAAAATTAAAATAAAATAAAATAAATAAAATAAGCTATTCTCTCAGTTTCATATCTATGTTTTGATCCAGTAAGAATACAAGCTCAGTAAAACCTTTTGGCTTCAATAAGTCACATAGCCTGCTCAGAGCTGTGATGTCATCATTTATATAGTTAGGCTATCACACCTACTGTCCTCATCTATCCAGTGTGTGTGTTGTAAGAAAACACATCAGCACCCATTAACAGCATGTTAAACACTGTCTGACTGTCTGACTGACTGGGTACTAACGGATCCTAGCTATCACATCTAAGCTGTAAAACGCCTGAAACAAAGACCCAGAGATTCTCTGGCTTGGTTATTGACTAGCTGTTATCTCCCTTATCTACACAGCTTTACTCAAACCTCCAACATCCAGTGTGTGTGTGTGTGTGTGTGTGTGTGTGTGTGTGTGTGTGTGTGTGTGTGTGTGTGTGTGTGTGTGTGTGTGTGTGTGTGTGTGTGTGTGTGTGTGTGTGTGTGTGTGTGTGTGTGTGTGTGTGTGTGTGTGTGTGTGTGTGTGTGTGTGTGTGCATGCTGTGTGCGTGTGTGCGTGTGTGTGTGTGTGTGTGTGTGTGTGTGTGTGTGTGTCTGTTTGGTGTGTGTCTGTTTGGTGTGTGTGTGTGTTTTTGGTGTGTGTGTGTGTTCGTGTACATCCCAGTATGATAATTCCACACCTCTGAACTGTTACCTTCCACTAGCTACTGAACCCGTGGGCTTCAAAAGAACCAAGTGAATGTACACTATAATCTGTAGGTGAATCTGCCTGCCAACAACAGTAGCTACAGTTCTCTACTGTCTTCCACTCACCCATATTACTTCAGCACTGGAATAATAATAACTACCCACACTGCACCTTTAACACTGCGTATGGCAATACGCATCCCAAAGCATGCAAGCCCTAGTCTTTGAAACACATACAATATCTGAAAACATTGTACACTATAAGATCCTTGGCAGTAATCAGTAATATTTGAGACTTTTCTTATCCTCAGCTATGATACAGTGGTAAAGAAAATAGGGTGAACATTTGCAGTAATTGAGATGACAGACCTAACGGTGATTGGCTTAGTTGGTAGGAAAGGAGCACTGTAAAAGATATGTGTATGCAGAATATGTGGCACTAAACACCTGCTACCTCTGTACAGAACTCCAGAGTAGGTCTGAGCAGTCACCCTCCTCATGGTGCCCACAGGACAAAACACTATCAAAGCACATTCCTTCCTTTGCTCTCGCTCTCGCTCTCTTTCTCCATCCCTCCCCCTCTCTCTCTCTCTAGATCTTGCTCTCATTCTCCCTCTTCCTCCCTCCCTCCCTCCCTCCCTCCCTCCCTCCCTCCCTCCCTCCTCTCTTCCTCTTGTGCCGTTTGTGAGTAGAGTATCCAAACCTTCCAGCCCTCATTTCAGTAGCGTGCCGAGGGGCATGGCTCTCAGAGCATGAAACACAAAACCCTTTCCAACTAGGCTTCTGGAGTTGTGTCAGCTAGGACTGGTTTATTTTAAGCTACATTGTGTACTATATTCCTCCTTTAACAGTATCCTTGGTGGTGTGCCTGACTTCTTACATAAAGAAACAACACTCCATTTAACACCCCAGCCAACACTACCATTTGTCTCTGAGTGTACTGTATGACAGAAGAGCAAGCTCATGAAAAGAAAGGGTGAAGGGAAAGGGCACTAGGAGAACGATGAGAGTGAATGGATAAAGGACAACCAGAGAGAAGGATGAGATTGAATGTCTAATATCACCCAGGTTGGGCATAGGGTGAAGGGTGTTGCAACTTTGGGCCCACCAGGAGGACATGCACAACGGGGGTGATTTACAATGACACATTTATACAGGAACCACGGTCACCCTTCCTGCCCTTGAGTGGATTATCAGACCCACTGGAATGTGCTTCATGATATGACAGAGCCATGAAGGCCACCAGGGACCATAGCTAATTTCTTCCCACCCTTTCTTTTTACGACCCTGAGTTCCCCCTGGGAAGAGCACGAGACAAAATGCAGAGTCAAAAAGATCTCTCTGTGAACAAAGAGAGAAAATGGTGCCAAGAGCCCCAGAACAAATTAAAAATGTATACATATATATATATATATATATATACAGTGAGGGTGAAAAGTATTTGATCCCCTGCTGATTTTGTACGTTTGCCCACTGACAAAGAAATGATCAGTCTATCATTTTAATGGTAGGTTTATTTGAACAGTGAGAGACAGAATAACAACAACAAAATCCAGAAAAACGCATGTCAAAAATGTTATAAATTGATTTGCATTTTAATGAGGGAAATATGTTTTTGACCCCCTCTCAATCAGAAAGATTTCTGACTCCCAGGTGTCTTTTATACAGGTAACGAGCTGAGATTAGGAGCACACTCTTAAAGGGAGTGCTCCTAATCTCAGTTTGTTACCTGTATAAAAGATACCTGTCCACAGAAGCAATCAATCAATCAGATTCCAAACTCTCCACCATGGCCAAGACCAAAGAGCTCTCCAAGGATGTCAGGGACAATATTGTAGACCTACACAAGGCTGGAATGGGCTACAAGACCATCGCCAAGCAGCTTGGTGAGAAGGTGACAACAGTTGGTGCGATTATTCGCAAATGGAAGAAACACAAAATAACTGTCAATCTCCCTCGGCCTGGGGCTCCATGCAAGATCTCACCTTGTGGAGTTGCAATGATCATGAGAACGGTGAGGAATCAGCCCAGAACTACACGGGAGGATCTTGTCAATGATCTCAAGGCAGCTGGGACCATAGTCACCAAGAAAACAATTGGTAACACACTACGCCGTGAAGTACTGAAATCCTGCAGCGCCGCAAGGTCCCCCTGCTCAAGAAAGTACATATACAGGGCCGTCTGAAGTTTGCCAATGAACATCTGAATGATTCAGAGGAGAACTGGGTATGAAAGTGTTGTGGTCAGATGAGACCAAAATTGAGCTCTTTGACATCAACTCAACTCGCCGTGTTTGGAGGAGGAGGAATGCTGCCTATGACCCCAAGAACACCATCCCCACCGTCAAACATGGAGGTGGAAACATTATGCTTTGGGGGTGTTTTTCTGCTAAGGGGACAGGACAACTTCACCGCATCAAAGGGACGATGGACGGGGCCATGTACCGTCAAATCTTGGGTGAGAACCTCCTTCCCTCAGCCAGGGCATTGAAAATGGGTCATGGATGGGTATTCCAGCATGACAATGACCCAAAACACACGGCCAAGGCAACAAAGGAGTGGCTCAAGAAGAAGCACATTAAGGTCCTGGAGTGGCCTAGCCAGTCTCCAGACCTTAATCCCATAGAAAATCGGTGGAGGCAGCTGAAGGTTCGAGTTGCCAAACGTCAGCCTCAAAACCTTAATGACTTGGAGAAGATCTGCAAAGAGGAGTGGAAGAAAATCCCTCCTGAGATGTGTGCAAACCTGGTGGCCAACTACAAGAAACGTCTGACCTCTGTGATTGCCAACAATGGTTTTGCCACCAAGTACTAAGTCATGTTTTGCAGAGGGGTCAAATACTTATTTCCCTCATTAAAATGCAAATCAATTTATAACATTTTTGACATGCGTTTTTCTGGATTTTTTTATTGTTATTCTGTCTCTCACTGTTCAAATAAACCTACCATTAAAATTATAGACTGATCATGTCTTTGTCAGTGGGCAAACGTACAAAATCAGCTAGGGATCAAATTCTTTTTTCCCTCACTGTATATATTTATATTTTCCTTTATTATGTTCCCCTAACCCTACCACCCCTCCCCTAATTGGAGTAAACTAATGACCATCTTCATCTTTTCTTTTTATTGGCCAGTCTGAGATATGGCTTTTTCTTTGCAACTCTGCCTAGAAGGTCAGCATCCCGGAGTCGCCTCTTCACTGTTGATGTTGAGACTGGTGTTTTGCGGGTACTATTTAATGAAGCTGCCAGTTGAGGACCTGTGAGGCGTCTGTTTCTCAAGCTAGACACTCTAATGTATTTGTCCTCTTGCTCAGTTGTGCACAGGGGCCTCCCACTCCTCTTTCTATTCTGGTTAGAGACAGTTTGCGCTGTTCTGTGAAGGGAGTAGTACACAGCGTTGTACGAGATCTTCAGTTTCTTGGCAATTTCTTGCATGGAATAGCCTTCATTTCTCAGAACAAGAATAAACTGACGAGTTTCAGAAGAAAGTTATTTGTTTCTGGCAATTTTGAGCCTGTAATCGAACCCACAGTTGCTGATGCTCCAGATACTCAACTAGTCTCAAGAAGGCCAGTTTTATTGCTTCTTTAATCAGCACAACAGTTTTCAGCTGTGCTAACATAATTGCAAAAGGGTTTTCTATTAGCCTTTTAAAATTATAAACTTGGATTAGCAAACACAACGTGCCATTGGAACACAGGACTGATGGTTGCTGATAATGGGCCTCTGTTCGCCTATGTAGATAATCCATAAAAAATCAGCCATTTCCAGCTACAATAGCCATTTCCAACATTAACAATGTCTACACTGTATTTCTGATCAATTTGATGTTATTTTAATGGACAAAAAAATTGCTTTTCTTTCGAAAACAAGGACATTTCTAATTGACCCCAAACGTTTTAACGGTAGTGTACATTTTACGGACACAGTATATTTTACATTAGCTCTCTTGTTATTTTTTGTCCCACCATTCAGCTCCACTCAACCCCTCCCACCTACAGTGGATTGCGAAAGTATTCACCCCACTTGGCATTTTTCCTATTTTGTTGCCTTACAACCTGGAATTAAAATAGATTTTTTGGGGGTTTGTATCATTTGACTTACACAACATGCCTACAACTTTGAAGATGCAAAATATTTTTTGATTTTGAAACAATCAAGAAATAAGAGAAAAAGATCAGAAAACTTAACTATTCTATAAGCATAACTATTCACCCCCCCCCAAGTCAATACTTTGTAGAGCCACCTTTCGCATCAATTACAGCTGCAAGTCTCTTGGGGTATGTCTCTATAAGCTTGGCACATCTAGCCACTGGGATTTTTGCCCATTCTTCAAGGCAAAACTGCTCCAGCTCCTTCAAGTTGGATGGGTTCCGCTGGTGTAAAGCAATCTTTAAGTCATACCACAGATTCTCAATTGGATTGAGGTCTGGGCTTTGATTAGGCCATTCCAAGACATTTAAATGTTTCCCCTTAAACCACTAGAGTGTTGCTCTAGCAGTATGCTTAGTGTCATGGTCCTGCTGGAAGATGAACCTCCGTCCCAGTCTCAAATCTCTGGAAGACTGAAACAGGTTTCCCTCAAGAATTCCCCTGTATTTAGCGCCATCCATCATTCATTCAATTCTGACCAGTTTCCCAGTCCCTGCCAATGAAAAACATCCCCACAGCATGATGCTGCCACCACCATGCTTCACTGTGGGGATGGTGTTCTCGGGGTGATGAGAGGTTTGCGCCAGACATAATGTTTTCCTTGATGGCTAAAAAGCTCAATTTTAGTCTCATCTGACCAGAGTATCTTCTTCCATATGTTTGGGGAGTCTCCCACATGCCTTTTGGAGAACACCAAACGTGTTTGCTTATTTTTTTCTTTAAGCAATGGCTTTTTTCTGGCCACTCTTCCATAAAGCCCAGCTCTGTGGAGTGTACGGCTTAAAGTGGTCCTATGGACAGATACTCCAATCTCCGCTGTGGAGCTTTGCAGCTCCTTCAGGGTCATCTTTGGTCTCTTTGTTGCCTCTCTGATTAATGCCCTCCTTGCCTGGTCTGTGAGTTTTGGTGGGCGGCCCTCTCTTGGCAGGTTTATTGTGGTGCCATATTCTTTCCATTTTTTTATAATGGATTTAATGGTGCTCCGTGGGATGTTCAAAGTTTCAGATATTTTTTTATAACCCAACCATGATCTGTACTTCTCCACAACTTTGTCCCTGACCTGTTTGGAGAGCTCCTTGGTCTTCATGGTGCCGCTTGCTTGGTGGTGCCCCTTGCTTAGTGGTGTTGCAGACTCTGGGGCCTTTCAGAACAGGTGTATATATACTGAGATCATGTGACAGATCATGTGACACTTAAATTGCACACAGGTGGACTTTATTTAACTAATTATGTGATTTCTGAAGGTAATTGGTTGCACCAGATTTTATTTAGGGGCTTCATAGCAAAGGGGGTGAATACATATGCACTCACCACTTTTCCATTATTTAATGTTTAGAATTGTTTGAATTTTTTTATTTTTTTATTTCACTTCACCAATTTGGACTATTTTGTGTATGTCCATTACATGAAATCCAAATAAAAATCAATTTAAATTACTGGTTGTAATGCAACAAAATAGGAAAAACGCCAAGGGGGATGAATACTTTTGCAAGGCACTGTATCTCTGAACACCATCCAGTTTTTTCAACTGTGCTGTGATGTTTCACAAAAGTTCTGAACCTTTCTGTTTTCATAGTTTCTAAAGATTGTAAATTAAAGATACACATTTTTGCTAAGAGTATTATATTATTGATCGATTGACTATGACTTTTCAAATCACCCAGCAATGCTATTTGCAGAGTTAGCTCCATGTAAATGTTGCAATTCTTCAGCCATTCCTAAACCTGCGACCAAAAACAAGCTACATTTGGACAGTACCAAAACAAATGATTGAATGATTCTGTCTCTTCACAGCCAAATCTGCAGAGCTGAGATGGTTGTATCCTCCATATATATATAACATTATATTGGTTGCAAGAATTTTGTATAATCATTTAAATTGAAAAATTCTAAGTTATAAATCCGGTGTCGTTTTGTGTATCCGTTCATAAACCATGTGCCATGGAATTGGTACATCGAAAATCTCTTCCCAACTATTTTGCAATCTACAGTGCCTTCGGAAAGTATTCAGATCCCTTGACTTTTTCCACATTTTGTTACGTTACATCCTTATTCTAAAATTGATTACAAAAAGAAAGTCCTCATCAATCTACACACAATACCCCATAATGTATTTGGGGTGTTTCTCCCATTCTTCTCTGCAGATCCTCTCAAGCTCTGTCAGATTGGATGGGGAGCGTTGCTGCACAGCTATTTTCAGGTTTCTCCAGAGATGTTAGATTGAGTTCAAGTCCGGGCTCTGGCTGGGCCACTCAAAGCCACTCCTGCGTTGTCTTGGCTGTGTGCTTAGGGTCGTTGTCCTGTTGGAAGGTGAACCTTCGCCCCAGTCTGAGGTCCTGAGCGCTCTGTAGCAGGTATTCATCAAGGATCTCTCTGTACTTTGCTCCATTCATCTTTGCCTCAATCCTGACTAGTCTCCCAGTCCCTGCCGCTGAAAAACATCCCCACAGCATGATGCTGCCACCACCATGCTTCACCGTAGGGATGGTGCCAGGTTTCCTCCAGACGTGACGCTTGGCATTCAGGCCAAAGAGTTCAATCTTACATTTACATGTACGTCATTTAGCAGACACTCTTATCCAGAGCGACTTACAAATTGGTGCATTCACCTTATACCCAGTGGGATAACCACTTTACCGGGGTGATGTGAGAGAACTTGGGAAGGTTGAACACCAGACGGGCTGCGGCATTCTGGATGAGTTGTAGGGGTTTAATGGCACAGGCAGGGAGCCCAGCCAACAGCGAGTTGCAGTAATCCAGATGGGAGATGACAAGTGCCCTGATTAGGACCTGTGCCACTTCCTGTGTAAGGCAGGGTCGTACTCTCCGAATGTTGTAGAGCATGAACCTACAGGATCGGGTCACCGCCTTGATGTTAGCGGAGAACGACACGGTGTTGTCCTCACGCCAAGGCTCTTCGTACTCTGGGGTGGGGGTGAGCCATCCTCAGGAAAGGAACTTATCAAGGCGTCAAGCTCATTGATGAACTCTCCAAGGGAACCTGTAGGGCGATAAATGACAAGGATGTTAAGCTTGAATGGGCTAGTGACTGTGACAGCATGGAATTCAAATGAGGAGATAGACAGATGGGTCAGGGGAAAAAGAGAGAATGTCCACTTGGGAGAGATGAGGATTCCTGTGCCACCACCCCGCTGACCAGATGCTCTCGGGGTATGCGAGAACACATGGTCAGACGAGGAGAGAGCAGTAGGAGTAGCAGTGTTTTCATTGGTAATCCATGTTTCCGTCAGCGCCAAGAAGTCGAGGGACTGGAGGGTAGCATAGGCTGAGATGAACTCTGCCTTGTTGGCAGCAGAAAGGCAGTTCCAGAGGCTGCCGGAGACCTGGAACTCCACGTGGGTGGTGCGTGCAGGGACCACCAGGTTAGAGAGGCAGCAGCCACGCGGTGTGAGGCATTTGTATAGCCTGTGTGGAGAGGAGAGAACAGGGATAGACAGAGGCATAGTTGACAGGCTACAGAAAATGGCTACAATAATGCAAAGGAGATCGGAATGAAATGAACTAAACATCTGGGAAAGGAGAGAGCGGGGCCTCCCTCACTTACGTTTCACTGAAACACCCATATATAACTCTCCCAACTTCCACCTCAGAAACTATAATTGTTGTAAACTACAGCGGTTCAATGTTTTTTAGGAATAGACTAACTTAGTTTATTCAGCTAGCTAACTTAGTACAGTATTCTTCCGTGAAAATCGTCCAGGGCACCTAGTCATATGACGCCACAGCCAACTAGCATGCCGGACTCCAACAACACGGTTTAGCACCAATACTCGACCACAACAAACCACCAGTGTGTCAACACGCCAAGCAGATCATTCGTGTCCGTGTCTAACGTTGTGGGTTAGTCCCGACAGCTTGAGTGAGTCCGTCATCAACTTATTCAGCCAGTTAGTTAGCTAGAATACTTAGCATACTAGCTAGCCATTGCTTTCAGACAAAGAGGCAACCCCTCCTCCCACGGCACGAACACACAGAGAGAGCCAAGCTAACGTTAACTAGTCACCCATGTCCCGAATTCCCTTGAACGACTCTGGCTACCAGTATGTAAAAACAAAACACAAATGTAGGTTATAACTTACCCCTAGCAGCTACTGGATCTCGGTTTCATCAGACCAAAGAATCTTGTTTCTCATGGTCTGGGAGTCTTTAGGTGCCTTTTGGCAAACTCCAAGAGGGTGTATGTACCTTTTACTGAGGATTGGCTTCCGTCTGGCCACTCTACCATAAAGGTCTGATTGGTGGAGTGCTGCAGAGATAGTTGTCCTTCTGGAAGGTTCTCCCATCTCCACAGAGGAACTCTAGAACTCTGTCAGAGTGACCATCGGATTCTTGGTCACCTCCCTGACCAAGGCCCTTCTCCCCCGATTGCTCATTTTGGCCGGGCAGCCAGCTCTAGGAAGAGTCTTGGTGGTTCCAAACTTCTTCCATTTAAGAATGTTGGAGGCCACTGTGTTCTTGGGGACCTTCAATGCTGCAGAAATGTTTTGGTACCCTTCCTCAGATCTGTGCCTCGACACAATCCTGTCTCGGAGGTCTACGGACAATTCCTTCGACCTCATGGCTTGGTCTTTGCTCTGACATGCACTGTAAACTGTGGGACCTTATATAGACAGGTGTGGGCCTTTCCAAATCATGTCCAATCAATTAAACTTACCACAGGTGTACTCCAATCAAGTTGTCGAAACATCTCAAGGATGATCAATGGAAATAGGATGCACCTGAGCTCAATTTCGAGTCTCATAGCAAAGGGTTTGAATACTTACGTAAATAAGGTATTTCAGTTTTTTATTTTTAATACATTTGCAAAAAATTCTAAAAACCTGTTTTCGCTTTGTCATAATGGGGTATTGTGTGTAGATTGCTGAGGAAAATTTTTTATTTAATCAATTTTAGAATGAGGCTGTAACGTAACAAAATGTGGAAAAAGTAAAGGGGTCTGAATACTTTCCGAAGGCACTGTATACACTGAAAGTAGTATACTTTTTTATTCATCACAATTTTCTTTAACCAATTTTGGTCTTTAATGCAGGGCCGACAGACAAGTTCCTTACTTTCTCCCCCTTCCACTTGCCTCTTCCATTTTTGTGTTTCTTATCAATTAATTAAACTGAAAAACTCACAACATGTTTTGGTATGAGCCCAACATACATTGTGATATTTTTCCTCAGTATTTCTTATGTTATTAAAAGTATAATAAGTATTTCACTATAACATGGAATGAATGTATGTGTTCCACTCTAGTCGTGTTTAGGATCTCTGAATTACTTATTCCCTTTTTAAATTGTGAAATTGTTCTCTGAACAGGAAAAACCATTCTGTGAACACTTACGAGGAAATCCCAGGTTTCTGAGAATCAACGGGGCGTTCCCAATGTTACACTGTTTGGACATTAGAGCCTGCCTCCTGGAGTCTCCCTATAAAGTAGAACATTTCCCAGACAACTGGCGGAAAAACATGGGAATGGGAAAAAGAAAGGGAAAAACATGGCTAATCTCTGTCTAATGACGTGTACTAAACAGAAAATGTAATCTTAAGAAATCAAGTTCCGTAAGGCAAGGACAAAAGTTGGACGAATGATACCATCTCCTGGGAACTGGGCTGAAAACTCAGCCCAAAAGACAGACAAATGGAGAATTGAATCAACTTGGAGGAGAAAGAGACTTGTCTTGCAGGAGGGAGAGAGGAGAGTAGGCATGACAAAGAGTTGTCAGTCTAGGACTGAAACAATAGGAAACGGCTTCTGAACTATTCGGCATTGCAAAATTATAATCTTAATAGATCAATCATAATCTTTGTGTTTCTTTTCACTGTGTGTTTCTTTGCTTAATAAATGCTGGCTCTAAGACAATTAAAGTTGTTGATATGAGACTTGATGAACGGAGGCTAAAATAAATCAGAGTTTCAAGTTAATTGTTCTATTTGAATAAAAATGATTACTGGTGCCCTTATACAACGTTATTAACTTGAAATAGTAGCAGATTCATTCATTAATTAAGTCACCAATTATCAACAATTATTAGACCACTAAAGTTCCTACAAAGGGAAAGTACAGCACGACTCTGAGGGGAGGATGAGACTGATGGGCTAACAGCCTTGTTGTGTCTACATGGGATCACAGCAGGACACTAACATCAGCCTTGTTGTGTTTATAGGGGATCACAGCAGGACCCTACCATCAGCCTTGTTGTGTTTATAGGGGATCACAGCAGGACACTAACAACAGCCTTGTTGTGTCTACATGGGATCACAGCAGGACACTAACAACAGCCTTGTTGTGTCTATAGGGGATCACAGCAGGACACTAACATCAGCCTTGATGTGTCTATAGGGGATCACAGCAGGACACTAACAACAACCTTGTTGTGTTTATAGGGGATCACAGCAGGACACTAACATCAGCCTTGATGTGTCTATAGGGGATCACAGCAGGACACTAACAACAGCCTTGTTGTGTCTACATGGGATTACAGCAGGACACTAACAACAGCCTTGTTGTGTTTATAGGGGATCACAGAAGGACACTAACAACAGCCTTGTTGTGTTTATAGGGGATCACAGCAGGACACTAACAACAACCTTGATGTGTTTATACGGATCACAGCAGGACACTTACATCAGCCTTGATGTGTCTATAGGGGATCACAGCAGGACACTACCATCAGCCTTGTTGTGTATATAGGGGATCACAGCCTTGTTGTGTCTATAGGGAATCACAGCCTTGTTGTGTCTTTAGGGGATCACAGCCTTGTTTTGTTTATAGGGGATCACAGCCTTGTTGTGTCTTTAGGGATTCACAGCCTTGTTTTGTTTATAGGGGATCACAGCCTTGTTGTGTTTATAGGGGATCACAGCCTTGTCGTGTCTATAGGGGATCACAGCCTTGTTGTGTCTATAGGGGATCACAGCCTTGTTGTGTCTTTAGGGGATCACAGCCTTGTTGTGTCTTTAGGGGATCACAGCCTTGTTTTGTTTATAGGGGATCACAGCCTTGTTGTGTCTTTAGGGGATCACAGCCTTGTTTTGTTTATAGGGGATCACAGCCTTGTTGTGTTTATAGGGGATCACAGTCTTGTTGTGTCTATAGGGGATCACAACCTTGTTGTGTCTATAGGGGATCACAGCCTTGTTGTGTCTTTAGGGGATCACAGCCTTGTTGTGTCTATAGGGGATCACAGCCTTGTTGTGTCTTTAGGGGATCACAGCCTTGTTGTGTCTTTAGGGGATCACAGCCTTGTTGTGTCTATAGGGGATCACAGCCTTGTTGTGTCTATATGGGATCACAGCCTTGTTGTGTCTATAGGGAATCACAGCCTTGTTGTGTCTATAGGGGATCATAGCCTTGTTGTGTCTATAGGGGATCACAGCAGGGGATGTACAGTACAAAAGTAGCCAGGGTCACTGAGTCGCTGAACACGGAGAAGAATGGCAGCCAGGAGAGGAGTATCACTTCTGCTTGCCATGATTGCCATGCTCTACACAGTGACCAGCTTGAAAGAGTCTTCTATTTCCTTTTGGGAGA
This sequence comes from Coregonus clupeaformis, assembly GCF_020615455.1. Taxonomy (NCBI): domain Eukaryota; kingdom Metazoa; phylum Chordata; class Actinopteri; order Salmoniformes; family Salmonidae; genus Coregonus; species Coregonus clupeaformis. The sequence goes on from NC_059206.1 coordinate 18,636,988, forward strand.
AAGGGGGATAGAGGAAGAGGAGGGCTCATTGAAAATAAAAAGGATAATTGGGAAAGGAAACAGACAATTAGGGACACAGGCTGCCCTCTTTTGTTCAGAAGCTTGGGGGGAAATGACATCACCAAGTCCGGAGCCATTAAAACTGTCTAGCAGTGTGGTAGATAGCCTACTTGGTAATGGTATGCCTAAGGGGGGCTGGTAACATCACTGCTACATTTTACGTGGCTACGCACACTGACACACCAATTGGATGTGCTTAGTAGTCTAGTTTACAACAAGTGGGTCAATTTGTTATTACACAGAGAAAATGTTACCATGGTAGTCTTTTACTGCTGTAGCCCTGAACTGCTCCAGGATTTATCTAACACTGTCACATCTCATTCCTACACGTAGCTTCAAGACTAGCACAGAGCAATGACGAGGCTTCCTGCAAACCAACTCATCTAACTAGATGAAAGTCTAGTTGAATTATCTCAATAAATTGAGCTTGTCAAATTACATTGGGGAAATGTTCTACGATGGGATTTCACAATGCACTCAAAAAGTAGCAGTTAGAGAAGCAGGGAACCACCCAAACTTTTCTCAAGAACCACTTTGCAGAGAAGCTACCTTAGATGAACTGTAGATACATCAGATAAACTGTGAATCTTAGAATTACTTTACTCAGCAAGAATCAATGCTTGACACTCAAAATGAGAAAACACTACAGCTCAACTGAAATCATCCCAATAACCAAAGACTCCTGCAGTCATAAATTCCTCCCTGACCTAATATATTTATGACTTGGTATCTCATACATTTGAAATAATCTCTGCTATCTCATAGATAATAATATTATTATTTGGTGGCCAGTCATGGGGACTGCAAACTGTTGTTCCTGCTGTGATCTCCATGTCATCAATGCTCCTGAAAACCTCTGATTAATACATTAATCTCAATCACAGCAGCCCTCTATGACATCTTCTGGTGAGACCGCTGGGAACACTGCTGGAGAACTTGTAAACAAACAACTTCAAATACATTTTGATTTCATTCGCCCAGCATCCCTGCACTTTACACATTTACAAAGGATCCCATTGTCCAGTGGGGATATATAGAGCTTTGACACTGCAACTGAATAGCTTAGGCTTGTTTACTTATCTGTATTTCATTCAGTCAACATTAACATAATAAGCACTGATAAGTACCATACATAATTCATGAATGATTTAGCATGCTCTGATACGTGTCTCCTTAACATGAGCTGCAGCCACTGAGAATTAAATTGTTATTGAGTAGCAATCAATCAGCCACGACAGCTTCAGTTAACTGGCTGAAGGAGAATAAGGAGACGTGGTCCCAGGAGAATGGCATCCTGGCATCACGTCCCACCCCCATTATAACACACTTCAAGCAGCCTCTCCAACTCTGAAGGTGTAACAAGGGGAATGAAAGCTGATTCTCTGAAGGTGTACAAGGAAGGACGAGGGGAATGGACCTGCCTCTGATGACATCACATCTCACCTCCATTATCACACTCTTCAACAAGGTCTCTCCAGCTCTGGTGTTCAATGAAGGACAAGGGGAAAAGGTGATCAAGGAGGGACAAGTGGAATATGGGAATGGATCTCTGTGAAGGTGTACCAGGACAAAGGGAATGGACCTGCCTCTGTGAAGGTGTACCAGTCTAGGACAAGGGGAATGGACCTGCCTCTGTGAAGGTGTACCAGTCTAGGACAAGGGGAATGGACCTGCCTCTGTGAAAGTGTACCAGGACAGGGGGAATGGACGGGGCTTTATGCCTGAGACATGTAATAATGAGAGCCAAGCTGGCAGGCCTACAGGGATCTATTTGAAACACAGTCCGTTGCTTCTGCTGCTACTGCTAATGTAAAGTGACACATTGGAGGAAGACATGCTCTTAGATTAGTTCACCAAATGAGCACGCCTTCACATCGATGACAATAGAGCTATTGAAGAGCTATATAGCTATTCTGTCATTGTCAGGAATTTAAAGGCTTCTCCTGAGCTATTAATACAGTTCATATTTTTCCAGTGAAAAGTGAAATTGGGTTGAAAATGAAACTTTTTCCACAAATTATGTCAGAATGTCCCAAGAGAAGTTGATGTAATAATGTAATAACGTTAAAGGTTAAACTGGACATTTTTATATAGCTTACTTTCACCTCAGGTAAACTGAGGTCCCCGATAGGATCACATATTCATGTATTTCTGAATCAGCACTTTATATAATAGAAGATAAACGTTCAGCTTGTGACAGGCAGGCAGGCAGGCAGGCAGGCAGGCAGGCAGGCAGGGGCAGGCAGGCAGGCAGGGAGGCAGGCAGACAGACAGACAGACAGGCAGGGAGCACTGCATTTATATTGCGGTGCAGCGACTCTCCGGGTGGAGAGAAAATATGTTTGGCTGAGTCTGAGCTGCAGTGTTTCACACAGTCCCCCAGAGGACAGAACACAGTCTTTTTCATTCCTGTCACACAGTCCGTCTGTCTGCAGCCTGACAACACAGTGAGCTCACAACACAGTCCACAAACAGATGGACCACACTGGGAGGGGATAAAGATACACTGTCCTCTTGTTAGGTATGTTGCTCTGAGGACAAGGGTCCTGTCTGACCTCACAGAGATGTCAAGGAGGGTCCTCAAGGTCAAGGGCACCAACACACATTAGCCCTGTCCAGGATCAACCCCTAGGCACTTGTAGAGATCTGAGAGAATTGGACAGGTGGAAGCAATATGGCAAAAATTCCACCTAACCTATCAGAGGGCAAGGTTTCTACCATATTGCTTAAATCCTCTCAGAGTGTCTACGTGGTAGGGGCTAGTACTGTCCTGTCCTCTCCTGCTAGATAGATGTCTGTGCATTACAGGTGTGTTTCTGTTAGAGCTAGATTCATGTATTCACCTGGAACAGCATCTGAAGAAGATTATGCCAGCTGGTTGGGCCACAGGTTCAAACACTAATTGAAATCTTTCAATTACTTTGAGCGTTTCCCTGCCTGGAGTGCCAGATGGGCAGGGTTTGCTGTTTTGGGACTACTCTATTGGTCCATTAAGCCAGGCAAACTCAATCAAGCACAGATAAAGTATGTGACTCTAAACAGGACAATTGTCTAATTCACAAACTTATCAAGAGAACATCCCTGGTCATCCGTACTGCCTCTGATCTGGTGGACTCACTAAACAAATGCTTCATTTGTAAATGATGTCTGAGTGTTGGAGTGTGCCTCTGGCTAGCCGTAAATAAATAAAAAACTAGAAAATGGTGCTGTCTGGTTTCTTAATATAAGGAACTTTAAAGAATGTATACCTTTACTCTTACTTTTGATACTTAAGTATATTTTAGCAATTACATTTACCTTTGATACTTAGGTATATTTAAAACAAAATACTTTTAGTTTTACTCAAGTAGGATTTTACTGGGTGACTTTCACTTTTACTTGAGTCATTTTCTATTAAGGTATCTTTACTTTTACTCAAGTATGACAATTGGGTACTTTTTCCACCACTCCCCCAAGCCATAAGACTCCTGAACATCTAATCAAATGGCTACCCAGACTATTTGCATTGCCCCCCCCTCTTTTACGCTGCTGCTACTCTCTGTTTATTATCTATGCATAGTCACTTTAATAACTCTACCTACATGTACATATTACCTCAATTACCTTGACTCTGTGCCGGTACCCCCTGTATATAGCCTCACTATTGTTATTTTACTACTGCTCTTTAATTATTTGTTACTTTTATTACTTTTATTTTTTTGGTATTCTTTCTTAAAACTGCATTGTTGGTTAAGGGCTTGTAAGTAAGCATTTCACTGTAAGGTCTACACCTGTTGTATTTGGCGCATGTGACAAATACAATTTGATTTGATACATTGCCCAGCTGTTCCTCAGCTTTGCCAATGTGACTGGGATCTTTCTCTACAGGCACAGCCACAGCCAGCCCCAAGGGAAGGCCTGATCACATGACCCATGTAGAACCACATGCCAGCTTCCCCTTCTGGTGGCATTAGAATGTGCTAAAATAGGTAGACTGAAAAACACGGCTAAACTGTGCAAGTCCAGACACAATAAACAAACACCTCAGAAACCACAGCCATAGAAAATAACCGGAAGGCATCAATTAACTCTGGAACCCTAACCCTAAATAGCACCAGCTAAACTGTGCCAATTGAAACACAATAAACAGTACCTTCAAAGCACAGACATGGAAAAGAACCGGAAGGCATCAATTTAAATAGCTGGGCAGAAACAGGACGATAGAACAATATAACTGTGATAGATCTTCCACAGTGCTAAAACACTATTTCCCATTGTAACAGGGTAATAGGAAGGCACAGTTGCAATTATTGGGGCATGAAGATGGAGTCCATTGGAGGTGAAAAGTTATCTCTCTCATTTCAGAGATGGTAGAGATCAAATCAAATCAAATCAAATCAAATCAAATTTTATTGGTCACATGTGCCGAATACAACAGGTGCAGACATAACAGTGAAATGCTTACTTACAGCCCTTAACCAACAGTGCATTTATTTTAAACAAAAACAGTAAGAATAAAACAACAACAAAAAAAGTGTTGAGAAAAAAAAGAGCAGAAGTAAAATAAAGTGACAGTAGGGAGGCTATATATACAGGGGGGTACCGTTGCAGAGTCAATGTGCGGGGGCACCGGCTAGTTGAGGTAGTTGAGGTAATATGTACATGTGGGTAGAGTTAAAGTGACTATGCATAAATACTTAACAGAGTAGCAGCAGCGTAAAAAGGATGGGGTGGGGGGCAGTGCAAATAGTCCGGGTAGCCATGATTAGCTGTTCAGGAGTCTTATGGCTTGGGGGTAGAAGCTGTTGAGAAGTCTTTTGGACCTAGACTTGGCACTCCGGTACCGCTTGCCGTGCGGTAGCAGAGAGAACAGTCTATGACTAGGGTGGCTGGAGTCTTTGACAATTTTGAGGGCCTTCCTCTGACACCGCCTGGTATAGAGGTCCTGGATGGCAGGAAGCTTTGCCCCAGTGATGTACTGGGCCGTACGCACTACCCTCTGTAGTGCCTTGCGGTCGGAGGCCAAGCAGTTGCCATACCAGGCGGTGATGCAACCAGTCAGGATGCTCTCGATGGTGCAGCTGTAGAATTTTTTGAGGATCTGAGGACCAATGCCAAATCTTTTTAGTCTCCTGAGGGGGAATAGGCTTTGTCGTGCCCTCTTCACGACTGTCTTGGTGTGTTTGGACCATGATAGTTCGTTGGTGATGTGGACACCAAGGAACTTGAAGCTCTCAACCTGTTCCACTACAGCCCCGTCGATGAGAATGGGGGCGTGCTCAGTCCTATTTTTTTTCCTGTAGTCCACAATCATCTCCTTTGTCTTGGTCACGTTGAGGGAGAAGTTGTTGTCCTGGCACCACACGGCCAGATCTCTGACCTCCTCCCTATAGGCTGTCTCATCGTTGTCGGTGATCAGGCCTACCACTGTTGTGTCGTCGGCAAACTTAATGATGGTGTTGGAGTCGTGCCTGGCCATGCAGTCATGGGTGAACAGAGAGTACAGGAGGGGGACTGAGCACGCACCCCTGAGGGGCCCCCGTGTTGAGGATCAGTGTGGCAGATGTGTTGTTACCTACCCTTACCACCTGGGGGCGGCCCGTCAGGAAGTCCAGGATCCAGTTGCAGAGGGAGGTGTTTAGTCCCAGGATCCTTAGCTTAGTGATGAGCTTAGAGGGCACTATGGTGTTGAATGCTGAGCTGTAGTCAATGAATAGCATTCTCACGTAGGTGTTCCTCTTGTCCAGGTGGGAAAGGGCAGTGTGGAGTGCGATAGAGATTGCATCATCTGTGGATCTGTTGGGGCGGTATGCAAATTGGAGTGGGTCTAGGGTTTCTGGGATAATGCTGTTGATGTGAGCCATGACCAGCCTTTCAAAGCACTTCATGGCTACAGACGTCAGTGCTACGGGTCGGTAGTCATTTAGGCAGGTTATCTTAGAGTCCTTGGGCACGGGGACTATGGTGGTCTGCTTGAAACATGTTGGTATTACAGACTCAGTCAGGGACATGTTGAAAATGTCAGTGAAGACACTTGCCAGTTGGTCAGCACATGCTCGGAGTACACGTCCTGGTAATCCGTCTGGCCCTGCGGCCTTGTGAATGTTGACCTGCTTAAAAGTCTTACTCACATCGGCTACGGAGAGCGTGATCACAGTCATCCGGAACAGCTGGTGCTCTCATGCATGCTTCAGTGTTGCTTGCCTCGAAGCGAGCATAGAAGTGGTTTAGCTCGTCTGGTAGGCTTGTGTCACTGGGCAGCTCGCGGCTGTGCTTCCCTTTGTAGTCTGTAATAGTTTTCAAGCCCTGCCACATCCGACGAGCGTCAGAGACAGTGTAGTATGATTCAATCTTAGACCTGTATTGACTCTTTGCCTGTTTGATGGTTCGTCGGAGATCATAGCGGGATTTCTTATAAGCGTCCGGGTTAGAGTCCCGTTCCTTGAAAGCGGCAGCTCTACCCTTTAGCTCAGTGCGGATGTTTCCTGTAATCCATGGCTTCTGGTTGGGGGTATGTACGTACGGTCACTGTGGGGACGACATCATCGATGCACTTATTGATGAAGCCAGTGACTGATGTGGTGTACTCTTCAATGCTGTCTGAAGAATCCCGGAACATGTTCCAGTCTGTGCTAGCAAAACAGTCCTGTAGCTTAGCATCTGCGTCATCTGACCACTTTTTTATTAACCGAGTCACTGGTGCTTCCTGCTTTAGTTTTTGCTTATAAGCAGGAATCAGGAGGATAGAGTTATGGTCAGATTTGCCAAATAGAGGGCGAAGGAGAGCTTTGTATGCGTCTCTGTGTGTGGAGTAAAGGTGGTCTAGAGTTTTTTTCCCTCTGGTTGCACATTTAACATGCTGGTAGAAATTAGGTAGAACGGATTTAAGTTTCCCTGCATTAAAGTCCCCGGCCACTAGGAGCGCTGCATCTGGATGAGCGTTTTCCTGTTGATTAATGGCCTTGTACAACTCATTCAGTGCAATCTTAATGCCAGCATTGGTTTGTGGTGGTAAATAGACAGCTATGAAAAATATAGATGAAAACTCTCTTGGTAAATAGTGTGGTCTACAGCTTATCATAAGATACTCTACCTCAGGCGAGCAAAACCTCAAGACTTCCTTAGTATTTGATTTTGTGCACCAGCTGTTGTTTACAAATATACACAGACCGCCACCCCTTGTCTTACCGGAGTCGGCCGTTCTGTCCTGCCGATGTAGCGTATAGCCTGCTAGCTGAATGTTATCATTGTTGTCGTTCAGCCACGACTCCGTGAAACATAAGATATTACAGTTTTTAATGTCCCGTTGGTAGGATAACCGTAATCTTAAATCGTCCACTTTATTTTCAAAAGATTGAACGTTGGCTAATAGGATTGATGGAAGAGGCAGTTTACTCGCTCGCCGTCGGATCCTTACAAGGCACCCCGATCTTCGTCCCGCGATATCTCCGTCTCTTCCTCACGCGAATGACGGGGATTTGGGCCTTGTCGGGTGTCTGTATGATATCCTTCGCGGCCGCCTCGTTGAAGAAAAAATCTTCGTCCAATACGAGGTGAGTAATCGCTGTCCTGATATCCAGAAGCTCTTTTTGGTTATAAGAGACGATGGCAGAAACATTATGTACAAAATAAATTACAAATAACGCGGAAAAACACACATAATAGTACAATTGGTTAGAGGGCTGTAAAACGGCAGCCATCTTCTCCGGCGCTGTTTCCACGTCAAGGTGACACACTTTCCTTCAATAATTTGCATCGTATAATGAGGTACAATATGCAATGATATAGGTTACTACATTATCATTACACAGTCAGTAAAATAGAACTTGGAACTAAATTGATTCCAGGTGCCTGATTCCCTGTGGTGAATTGATTCCCCTGGTACTGTATTCTAATAGTCCCATGGGGAGGGAAGAGAAAACAGGGTGCCTGCCTCCCTTACTTCACCAACCCAGGAGGAAGTGGTGCAAAGCAGAGCAGAGCAGACACGCTATTAGAGATGGACACTTATAGGGCCTTTCTATTAACACCTACAATACCTCTGAGACTTGAGTGCTAGATGTGTTAAAAAAGCCATTCCACAGCTTCTGCTATTAAGGTTATGGCCAGCCTCCTCTCCTATGTAAGCACATCTCCAATACACTCTTGGTAAAATAAAATAAAAGATAGGCATGAGGTAGGAAACTCACGTTAATGTCTGATAGATTAATTTGTATTTTAAGAATAATGACTAAAGGATTTCACCCCAAATACAGTATAAATGTGTAAACGGTGTTAGAATTATAATGTAGTGTCAACCCACTAACAGAGGGGGGCGGGACTAAACATTCCAAGGTGAAGGAGAAGGCGGAAACTGTTTTAAAAAGCCTCCTAAAGGTGGGTGGAGCAAAGTGCCTTTGTGTGTCAAGGGGTATAAAACAGTATGTATGGGTTTTGGGCGCCAGAGCTCTCCATGAATAAAAATACAGATCATTCTTGCTGGTTGTGGACCTTGAATCATTTATGATTAAAACCAGAGCCTTACAACCTCTTGTAATGATTCAAGCTTAGGTTGAATTAGAGATAGAAATTCTCATGACATGTCACATTACCATAGAGGAGAAAATAAACCTATCCAACAGCCTATTAACTGGCAATGTAGGCTGGTAATTCATCCTCATAACAACATCCTGTATCTCTCCACTATAGGAATATCGAAGCAAATATCACAACATGAAATAACACCTCAGTTCAACAAGCCATGGACTAATCTAAAGACAATGAGGTTTGGGAGCTGAGTATCATATTTACCATTTCACTCACTCACTCACTCACTCACTCACTCACTCACTCACTCACTCACTCACTCACTCACTCACTCACTCACTCACTCACTCACTCACTCACTCACTCACTCACTCACTCACTCACTCACTCACTCACTCACTCACTCACTCTCTCTCTCTCTCTCTCTCTCTCTCTCTCTCTCTCTCTCTCTCTCTCTCTCTCTCTCTCTCTCTCTCTCTCTCTCTCTCTCTCTCTCTCTCTCTCTCTCTCTCTCTCTCTCTCTCTCCCTCCCTCCCTCCCTCCCTCCCTCCCTCCCTCCCTCCCTCCCTCCCTCTCTCCCTCTCTCCCTCCCTCCCTCCCTCCCTCCCTCCCTCCCTCCCTCCCTCCCCCCCTCTCGCTCTCTGAACAGAAGCAGTATTGATCAGGTAAGTAATTGTCTTTTAAATCCATTCCCATCCCATAGGCTTTTGAACCAGGCAGGTTAGCCTTGAGGCCTTATGACCTTTTGCCATGGACGTGGTGCATCTCCAGAGAGCCTGTCCTCATCCACAGAGTAATGAGGTTTGAAGGTGATTTACTGATGAGCTCAGATGTCAGTTGAAAGTAGTGTCAGAGACCAATAGTGCTCACCTAAGCAGACTGATCAGACACCGGCCAATCACGTTCACTTGAGCAGACTCAGGGGCCAATCACAATCACCTAAGCAGTCCCATCAGACAGACAGCGAATCAGGCAGACAGAGGACAGATTCACCCCAGAAGTGTTTTCATGGTAGTTACACCCTACACTAGAACAAATCAATGATCCATCTAGCAGGCCAAAGCGTTCAATCTTGGTTTCCTCAGACCAGAGAATCTTGTTTCTCATGGTCTGAGAGTCCTTTAGGTGCCCTTTGGCAAACTCCAAGTGGGCTGTCATGTGCCTTTTACTGAGGAGTGGCTCCCGTCTGGCCAGTCTACCATAAAGGCCTGATTGGTGGAGTGCTGCAGAGATGGTTGTCCTTCTGGAAGGTTCTCCCATCTCCACAAAGGAACTCTGGAGCTCTGTCAGAGTGACCATCGGGTTCTTGGTCACCTCCCTGACCAAATTTTGCAACCCTACTTGCAGGCCTGATGTATACAGTGGGGGGAAAAAGTCTTTAGTCAGCCACCAATTGTGCAAGTTCTCCCACTTAAAAAGATGAGAGAGGCCTGTAATTTTCATCATAGGTACACGTCAACTATGACAGACAAATTGAGATTTTTTCTCTCCAGAAAATCACATTGTAGGATTTTTAATGAATTTATTTGCAAATAATGGTGGAAAATAAGTATTTGGTCACCTACAAACAAGCAAGATTTCTGGCTCTCACAGACCTGTAACTTCTTCTTTAAGAGGCTCCTCTGTCCTCCACTCGTTACCTGTATTAATGGCACCTGTTTGAACTTGTTATCAGTATAAAAGACACCTGTCCACAACCTCAAACAGTCACACTCCAAACTCCACTATGGCCAAGACCAAAGAGCTGTCAAAGGACACCAGAAACAAAATTGTAGACCTGCACCAGGCTGGGAAGACTGAATCTGCAATAGGTAAGCAGCTTGGTTTGAAGAAATCAACTGTGGGAGCAATTATTAGGAAATGGAAGACATAAAAGACCACTGATAATCTCCCTCGATCTGGGGCTCCACGCAAGATCTCACCCCGTGGGGTCAAAATGATCACAAGAACGGTGAGCAAAAATCCCAGAACCACACAGGGGGACCTAGTGAATGACCTGCAGAGAGCTGGGACCAAAGTAACAAAGCCTACCATCAGTAACACACTACGCCGCCAGGGACTCAAATCCTGCAGTGCAAGACGTGTCCCCCTGCTTAAGCCAGTACATGTCCAGGCCCGTCTGAAGTTTGCTAGAGTGCATTTGGATGATCCAGAAGAGGATTGGGAGAATGTCATATGGTCAGATGAAACCAAAATAGAACTTTTTGGTAAAAACTCAACTCGTCGTGTTTGGAGGACAAAGAATGCTGAGTTGCATCCAAAGAACACCATACCTACTGGGAAGCATGGGGGTGGAAACATCATGCTTTGGGGCTGTTTTTCTGCAAAGGGACCAGGACGACTGATCCGTGTAAAGGAAAGAATGAATGGGGCCATGTATCGTAAGATTTTGAGTGAAAACCTCCTTCTATCAGCAAGGGCATTGAAGATGAAACGTGGCTGGGTCTTTCAGCATGACAATGATGCCAAACACACCGCCCGGGCAACGAAGGAGTGGCTTCGTAAGAAGCATTTCAAGGTCCTGGAGTGGCCTAGCCAGTCTCCAGATCTCAACCCCATAGAAAATCTTTGGAGGGAGTTGAAAGTCCGTGTTGCCCAGCGACAGCCCCAAAACATCACTGCTCTAGAGGAGATCTGCATGGAGGAATGGGCCAAAATACCAGCAACAGTGTGTGAAAACCTTGTGAAGACTTACAGAAAACGTTTGACCTGTGTCATTGCCAACAAAGGGTATATAACAAAGTATTGAGAAACTTTTGTTATTGACCAAATACTTATTTTCCACCATAATTTGCAAATAAATTCATTAAAAATCCTACAATGTGATTTTCTGGAGAGAAAAAATCTCAATTTGTCTGTCATAGTTGACGTGTACCTATGATGAAAATTACAGGCCTCTCTCATCTTTTTAAGTGGGAGAACTTGCACAATTGGGGGCTGACTAAATACTTTTTTCCCTCACTGTATGTAATGCTTCAATTATAATGATAATATTCGCCTAGGAACTCACTTGGTGAAGGCCACAGGACTGAAAATGAATGAATTCAACAACCATGTCTCTGTCAATAACAAATACAGTCATGGGTGGTAACTCTACAATTCAACTGAAAAAGGCAAGGCACACTTGGAAATTATTGGAGGCGTGGCATTAAATTTTATTATAAACTGGGTGGTTTGAGCCCTGAATGCTGATTGGCTGAAAGCCGTGGTATATCAGACCGTATACCACAGGTATGACATACATTTATTTTTACTGCTCTAATTACATTGTTAACCAGTTTATAGTAGCAATAAGGCACCACGGGGGTTTGTGGTATATGGCCAATATACCACAGCTAAGGGCGGTGTCCAGGCACTCCGCGTTGCGACGTGCTTAAGAACAGCCCTTAGCCATGGTATATTAGCCATATACCACACCCCCTCGTGCCTTATTGCTTAAGTATACCTTGCTAAAAAAACTGCATTTGTTTTACTCATATGAAGGTAGTACTGCTCACTTCAGCTATTTACGTTTCTTAACTACATTTTATTTTAGGTTATCTGTTTCCTCAAAATGTTTAAGTAGCCAGAACTTATCCGGTTTTACAGTGCATGATGAGAGCAGTGACACACACTAATCTTTGCCTTTCAGGATCGGAGAATAACACTGTGTAATGTGAATCGTCTAAAAAGCCGGAATATATTATTGTAAAGTGTGCTGCTTTCTCTGTGTCTCGAACGGCTCTCATTCAGACTAAAGTGCCAGACATTTCAGCACCCAGTGGGTCAAGTGAGCTGAGCTGGACTGGACACATGCTTTACTGTTGCTCAGACTGTGGATGAAAGAGTGGACATTGAAACTCTAGAAGGGATGAGCTGCCAGTCTGGCCCTGGTACACACAGCTCTCTCTCATACCAATGATGCCCTGCCAAGCCTAACACGTCTGGCAATCTACCAGAGCCACCTAACTCTCCAAATCGCTCCAATATAATAATAATACCCTCAAGAGGTTTGCTTCCTCCATATCACCTAATCTCTAACACACTGGGCCCTATTTTTGGCTGCCGTTAAGGAGGCGCAGGTGTCAAACGCATATTAGTTTAGAATTTTGTCATGTAAAAACTGGCGCACTGGCATTTTTCACCCCTTACGTCAGGTTCAGCAATTTACCTGTCTAACTTCAGCTCGCTGGCACCGAGGTGGGAGGGGTGGCAATATTTGAGGTGTGTCCTTAAAACCAAGTGCAAAAGTGACAATTTCATGCAGCGTTAAATTAGTAGTTTTACAACTTGACGGTAGATGGTTCGGCACCCTGAAAGTAGTCTATGGGCCAAGAGAAACTGTAATCCATGGTTCAGTTTTCTTTACACAGCCATTACAAACTTTAGCTAACTTAAGCCACCACTAGCTAAAAACAATGGAAGTGATGGGGGCATGTGAGCATGTTGTTGTTTTGTATAGAAAAATCACCTTTAAGTAACATCAAACCAAATATGGAGTTGATTTCAGGTGATTTGGACATTTTTTATTAATTTTTTTTGTCCTAAAAAACCTATAGCGCTACCACCAGCTCTAAGATTTACCATTGTGTTAGGTTTGTTAAAATAGAGCCCACGGAGTCAAATGGAACCTAACCGCAACATTGCTACAGTACAAGGAGACTGAATGGAAGTGGATGAAGAGACAGGAGAATAACCACAGCCTTGCTACTAGCAGACTGAATGGAAGTGGATGAAGAGACAGGAGAATAACCACAGCCTTGTTACTAGCAGACTGAATGGACGTGGATGAAGAGACAGGAGAATAACCACAGCCTTGTTACTAGCAGACTGAATGGAAGTGGATGAAGAGACAGGAGAATAACCACAGCCTTGTTACTAGCAGACTGAATGGAAGTGGATGAAGAGACAGGAGAATAACCACAGCCTTGCTACTAGCAGACTGAATGGAAGTGGATGAAGAGACAGGAGAATAACCACAGCCTTGCTACTAGCAGACTGAATGGAAGTGGATGAAGAGACAGGAGAATAACCACAGCCTTGTTACTAGCAGACTGAATGGAAGTGGATGAAGAGACAGGAGAGTTGTCTAACCTAACCCCAACATAACAAGACTGGATGGAAGTGGATGAGGACAGAGACAGAGGAGTAACTGCAGCATACCAGCAGCCTGAATAGAACTGGATGAAGAGGAGACAGAGGAGTTATCTAACCTAACCACAACACTACTACCAGCAAACTGAATAGAACTGGATGATGAGGAGACAGAGGAGTTATCTAACCTAACCACAACACTCCTACCAGCAAACTGAATAGAACTGGATGAAGAGGAGACAGAGGAGTTATCTAACCTAACCACAACACTACTACCAGCAAACTGAATAGAACTGGAAGTAGAGGAGACAGAGGAGTTGTCTAACCTAACCACAACACTCCTACCAGCAAACTGAATAGAACTGGATGAAGAGGAGACAGAGGAATTGTCTAACCTAACCACAACACTACTACCAGCAAACTGAATAGAACTGGAAGTAGAGGAGACAGAGGAGTTATCTAACCTAACCACAACACTCCTACCAGAAAACTGAATAGAACTGGAAGTAGAGGAGACAGAGGAGTTATCTAACCTAACCACAACACTCCTACCAGCAAACTGAATAGAACTGGAAGTAGATGAGGAGACAGGAAGGAGAGTTGTCTAGTTAATGAATAGCAGATCATGTCTGGGTTATGGTTCATTAGAGCTGAGGACAGAGCCTTTCTAATCAGGTTAGCATACCTCCTCATTAGAGATGACTGTAACAAATGAGTTCACCTACAGACTGTACCATTATGGCCCTCCGCTATGCCCTACATCAACATGATACATGAACATGAAATCCCCCCCATACCAACCCCTATACCACTAAGCAGATGCTTTAATTCATCAGTGACTTACACCATACATTGAGTGTGCATACATTGTTGTGTGATCCCTGTGTGAATTGAACCCACAATATCGGCGTTGCTAATACCATGTTTACCATCTGAAGCACACATACCATGATGAAGATTCTACTGGTTTGACACAGAGGTGTCTCTCCCTGTTCAGAATGAAGCAGTCATATCTGCTCTGGACTGGCAGCTGGAGGGTGACTGGCCTTATCAAGATAAATGACTGCTGGTGATTGACACTATTACATGATGACTGACAACCGTATTACTGATATTACGGATATCTCTGACACATCTGTGAGATATCTATGATCTCTCATTAATCTCTCTCTGCTGTTTGTATTGAAAGCTACAGTATTTATGGGAGCAATCAGCTCCCTGTATCGGTAATTGTTATAGAAGAACATTAGTATTTCAGTTAATAAATTGCTTTACTATTTGGGACTACACATTGAATTTAAAAAGAGATTGGAAAGATTGGAATCTCCAAAATGCTGGGATACGATAACCTGCCTCTCTCTCTCTCTCTTTCTTTCTCTCTGTTCCTCTCTCCCTCCCCTCCTCCTATCTCAGCATTCAGGTGGTGTGCATCACTCTAGACAGCCCATCTACAGTGCACCCTAGCAGTGAGGGCTGCCAGTGCAGGGCTGTGTGTGAGATGAGGATGAGACAGCAGCCAGCACCTCTCCCTCACCTCATTGTGCTGCATGATCATCCTCCTTCAGACAATTTATACATTTTTAATCCCCCCCACACACACACACACCATAATGCACCACTGCAGCCCTGCGTGCTGACACCACAGCTCCTATTTTAGAACTTTCTGCTAAAACATCAGAACCTGGAGTTATGTAAGGTAAGGGGGCGTTAGAGATGGCCCCCGTCAGCGCCTCACCTTCATGCACAAACGCACGCGCACACATCCCTTCCCTACTTAGACAGTTAGGGTAACAGTAGAAGTGGGAATGAGACACACCGTATGACAGCTCACCTGGCCCCTCGTCTCCTTCCGGAGTGGCCCTGAAGCACACAGAACAGGACAGAACAGGACACTCTGTCTCTGTGCAAATGAATGCTTAATGACCAAGGTCTCAGAGACGTGATGAGGAGAGAGGGGACGTGGTGAGGAGAGGAGAGAGTCCAGTCAGGCAGCAACTAACCCCATCCCCAGGCAGGCTAATGTGAGAGACTACGCAGCAAGGTCACTCTGACCTCCACTGGGGACAGGAAGTACAAACTGGCCAATGGGAGGTACTGTACAGTTTGAGTAAGGAAGAAGAGAGAGGGTTTGACGTTTGACAACCTTCTGGGCAACCTTCTGCAAGCCCTTTCATGTGTCCTGTATGCATCCTCAAACCTCAGGTCCCTGGCTACAAGTAATAATAATAATAATAATATGCCATTTAGCAGACGCTTTTATCCAAAGCGACTTACAGTCATGTGTGCATACATTTTTACATATGGGTGGTCCCGGGGATCGTACCCACTACCCTGGCGTTACAAGCGCCATGCTCTACCAATTGAGCTACAGAGGACCAAGTATTTCTGTCTGTCTACCAACGGAGAATTTAGCCTCCATTTCCAAACAGAACCTCTCACCCAAACATCCATCTTGGCAATCTGCAGGGAGGCAGCTGTGGAAATCAGGCTAAGACGGAACGTTAACCCCATTAATGACACAGATCATTTAGGAGCTAACCTTCCCGCAGGCTACAGCCAAACTAGGGTAAAGACATGGCCATATATAGAGGGTGTTTAACTGCCTGAGACGAGGCAGAGGAAATGAAAACTTTGAGAGTAATTTTTTGGTGAGCAAGTTGTGAACAGCATGTAAGTATTGTAGGTTTGAGAGTCCAGATATGTACAACTGTTGTTGTGTGGCAGTATAATGTGTACGTGTAAGTGGACATGTGTAAGCACACAGACAGGTTTCAGGTAGTGTTATGGCCTATGTAGGCGGACATTTGTGTTGTTGTTAAAATGCAGTTTTTGGCCCATTTGATTTAAGAGTGGCGTGCAGTCTGCATGGTGTGTGATTTGGCATGCAGTGGGTGGTGTGTGTGTGTGTGTGTGTGCGTGTGTGTTTGGGCTACAACACCAGTCTGACGAGAGCAGCTGGACGGCGGGCGGTGATGTAATAAGCCTGTTGCTATGGAGACCGGCATTGGTATAGCCTACCCCAGCATCACAGCAAATCCAAGGACGGGAGAAAGTCATCGTCACAGGCTGGCATCATCCTCTGTGTGTGTGTGTGTGTGTGTGTGTGTGGTGTGTGGTGTGTGGTGTGTGGTGTGTGGTGTGTGGTGTGTGTGTGTGTGTGTGCGCGCGCGCGTGCGTGTGTGCGCGCGCGCGTGCGTGCGTGCGTGCAAGGGTGTGTTAGGCTGCTGAAGGAGCTGGTCTAACTGTTTACATCAAAACAGCCTGGCATCATCCTGCGAGGCACAACTGTGACTAAATGATAAACATTCCCTCAAACAAAAGATATCAAGGCCTAATACAATACTACTCAGTTTTATCAATTAATCAATTACATTTATTTACAAAGCCTTTTTACATCAACAGTTGTCACAAAGTGCTTATAGAGAAACCTAGAACCCCAGAGAGCAAGCAATGCAGATGTAGAAGCACAGCGGCTAGGGAAAAACTCCCTAGAAAGGCAGGAACCTAGAGGAACCAGGCTCTGAGGGGTGGCCAGTCCTCTTCTGTGTCACACCCTGGCTCTGGGACTCTATATGTTGAGCCAGGGTGTGTTCATTCTATGTGTTGTGTTTCTATGTCGGGAGTTCTAGTTGTGCTATTTCTATGTTGGCCTGAGTGGCTCCCAATCAGAGGCAACGAGTGTCAGCTGTTGTTGGTTGTCTCTGATTGGGAGCCATATTTAAACTGTCTGTTTTTCCTTTGTGTTTGTGGGATCTTGTTTCCGTTTGGTATGTTCCTTGTTGGTTATGTTAAACCGTAGGACTGCACGTTTCGTTTTGTTGTTTTGTTGTTCCTATTATCACTGAAGATAATAAAGATTAAATATGTTCGTTCATCACGCTGCGCCTTGGTCTACTCCATACGACGATCGTGACATTCTGACTGTGCTGGGGGAGATTATAAGAGTATGGCCATTAAGGCCAGATCTTTATGAAGTAGGTTATTTTTGTCAGCTTATGTGTTCAATGAAAGTTTCCTGTATGTGTCATAAAACAATATCATACATTTGGTAGGGCTATTTGAAGAACATCTTTATCTTGGATGTTGACATTCTGTCAGATTATAAGAAATAGTCAACTAGTGATCAACCTGTTCAATATGAAACCTGATACTGAATGAACTGCATAGCACCCTCAAACTCAACTCTGGACCTCCAAGACAGTTCCACTGCATGTTTTCATTGTTCCCCTCTAATAAAGGACTGATTTAGACCTGGGACACCAGGTGTGTGCAATTAATTATCAGGTAGAACAGAAAAGCAGCAGGCTCCAGACCTCGTAGGGTCAGAGTTGAGTACCCCTGCAATAGGCAATCCTCCAATGTACTCAGCTCACCTACAGTACTATAAGCTTTAAGCCTGGCTGGGAGTGGGACAACCGCCTATATAATAATAAATAATAATATGCCATTTAGCAGACGCTTTTATAAAAGCGTCTGCTAAATGGCATATTATTATTTATGTGTGCATACATTTTTACGTATGGGTGGTCCCGGGGATCGAACCCACTACCCTGGCGTTACAAGCGCCATGCTCTACCAATTGAGCTACAGAGGACCATATATGAAAGCTGGCATTGCTTGGATCATGGCATTTATACAATTACTGTTTATCACATCGGTATCAAATGAGCTCTTAACTGGATATTTGGAATCCTACTGATATTGACTGACTGAGACACTGCTTTGGGACACACTGAGACACTGCTTTGGGACACACTGAGACACTGCTTTGGGACACACTGAGACACTGCTTTGGGACACACTTAGATACTGCTTTGGGACACACTGAGACACTGCTTTGGGACACACTGCTGTGCACTCGGCTACATGAGCTATTTCCACAGTCCGCATTTACATGTTTTGCTGTTAGCCTTATAAATCACAGCCAGCTACAGATCATCGGAATGACCTTGTCATCGTTGTGTTCCTCTAAACAGCATTACTATCATGACTAAATAAACAAATAGTGTTACTACTGGGGATTAGTCCACGTCCCTTACGAGTGAATACATCTTCCAATCAAACTGCTGCTTAAATAAAAGTCCCTTCTCTCTGCAATTCAAATGAGCCTCCTCTCCACCCGCCACCGTCCCTCCCGTCTTTTATCAGGCCAGCTATGCAGAACAAATGTACATCTGTGACGTTTCCTTCCTCACAGAAGCCAGAGAGGTGAGAGGGGGTAGACAACCCATTATGTGCTCCCTGAGCTGGTATTTATCCCTAATTGAGGCAGAGTACCTTTTGAATCTTTTCATAGAGCCGATTTGAGACAGATGAGGCGCAATAGAGAGAGAGAGCGAGAGAGAGAGAGAGAGAGAGAGAGAGAGAGAGAGAGAGAGAGAGAGCCATAGAAACATGAGCGATGCCTTGCCTCTCATAATCAGAGAGCCACTGAATGGGATGGTTTGAAAGCAGGAAAATGAAGTAGTGCCCTCACATGCCCTGCAAACAGACCTGAGAGGGCCAATTAGATCCTGCCTGTTTATATTGAATACAAAACGGTAGGAGAGAGGCAGCTCCAGTACCATGAAACACAAAATAACAACCGATGAAGGCAGGTTAATCGTTAATAAACAGTTATAACACATTGGTTGAAATAGGTTAAATTATTGTCATTTCAGTGCTTTGTGCTTAGTTAGCTGTTTATTATGTTATTGTACCTGAAGACAAAGAGAGTAAATGTAAAGGACTTGCAGGAATAGATGGATGCGGATGACTCACAACCTACATTGTTTTTCAGTTTGTTTTTTCCCACATTGTTTACTCATTTTTTCCTCATCAACTCTACCTTGTGTTTTAGAGATGACCCTCCCTTCCTTAACTGTTAAGATGGATGACCAATAAAAAGAGAGCCGCTGCTCCAAAACACACATTATTACTGCAGAACTGGAACTGCTCAGTGCCAATCTAATGTTGTCCAATTTGATTTGTGTGGCCGACCGGCCATAGGTGGCTAGGAGCTGCAGTAAATTAACAGAATTATGGAAAACGTGTCTGGAATGTATTCACTGGCAAGCAGCTACTGGGATAAATATAGGAGAGCTGTGCTGTGTTGTGCTGTGCTGTGCTGTGCTGTGCTGTGCTGTGCTGTGCTGTGCTGTGCTCTGTCTGTCTGTCTGTCTGTCTGCATGCATGAGGACGAACCAGGCAGGAGTGATGGGGCCACTGGAAATGGGCAGTGGGCACACATAGACACACATACACACCTGCGTGCGTGCACACTGACATGTGCATATGCACATGCACCTGCATGCACACACACGCACGTACGCATGCACACACGTACGCACACACAAATCATGAAACTTCAAGAAGTTTATACTGTTTTATTAAATATTCCATCAAAATGTTTCAATTCCTTTAAACAAATAATTCCCCAACTTCTCATAACACTGGCATCCCTAAACTAAGTATCAGTAGTATGAAATATGTTTGCTAGCAGAGGTCAACATAAAAATTACACCCAAACTATATGAATAAGATATTATGTCCTGCCTTAATAATAATAATTAAACAACATAAGTTTGCTTTTGTCACACCCTGGCTATGGGACTCTAGTTGTTGAGCCAGGGTGTGTTTGTTCTATGTGGTGTGTTTCTATGTTGGGGGTTCTAGTTCGTCTATTTCTATGTTTTGCCTGAGTGACTCCCAATCAGAGGCAACGAGTGTCAGCTGTTGGCTGGTTGTCTCTGATTGGGAGCCATATTTAAACTGTATGTTTTCCCTTTGTGTTTGTGGGTTTGTGTTCCGTGTCGGTATTTGTTACCGTTGGACGTTACGAGTCGTTTATTGTTTTGTTCGTGCTTTATTAAATAAAGTCTAAACATGTTCGTTCAACACGCTGCGCATTGGTCTACTTCTCTCTCTGACGATCGTGACAGAAAAACCCACCAAGACTGGACCAAGCAGCGTGTCCAGGAGCCATCACCAGGGAGATCGCTAGCAGATCTCCGTGCCAACCTCGACTGGGTCAAGCCTAGTGAGGAGCAGAGAGGGTGGACTTGGGAACAGTGGAGGAGGAGTCTCGACTGGGTCAAGCCAAAGGAGGAGCAGAATGGCTGGAGTTGGAAGCAGGAGAGCGAGAGTTGGGCGAGAAATATAGAGGCCTGGCCCACGGGGAAGAGAGACCCCCAGAACATTTTTAGGGGGGGGCTAACGCCGTGGACGACGGGCCAGCAGGAGACCGCGGCAGAGCGGCCCAGCGGATTGGCAGAGGAGGCCGCCAGGTTACGGGGGCCACTGGTCGAAGAGGGGGTGGAAGATGTAGAGGCACGGCGAGAGGTACTGGCGTGTGTTGCCAGTCCGGTCCGGCCTGTTCCTGATCCCCACGTAGGGCCAGTGGTGTGTGTTCCCAGTACGGTCCGGCCTGTTCCTGCCACTCGCACCAAGTCTACGGTGCGCATCGCCAGCTCGGCCCGGCCCATTCCTGCTCCCCGCACCAAGTCTGTGGTGCGTTTCGTCAGCCCTGTCCGGCCCGTTCCTGCTCTCCGCACCAAGTCTGTGGTGCGCGTCGCCAGCCCAGTCCGGCCCATTCCTGCTCCCCGCACCAAGTCTGTGGTGCGTTTCGTCAGCCCTGTCCGGCCCGTTCCTGCTCTCCGCACCAAGTCTGTGGTGCGCGTCGCCAGCCCAGTCCGGCCCATTCCTGCTCCCCGCACCAAGTCAGTGGTGCGTTTCGTCAGCCCTGTCCGGCCCGTTCCTGCTCCCCGCACCAAGTCAGTGGTGCGCGTCGTCAGCCCGGCACGGCCCGTTCCTGCTCCCCGCACCAAGTCAGTGGTGCGCCCGTCAGCCCGGTTCGGCCCGCTCCTGCTCCCCGCACCAAGTCAGTAGTGCGTTTGCGTCAGCCCGGCTCGGCCCGCTCCTGCTCCCCACACCAAGCCAGTGGTGTGCGTCGCCAGTCCGGCACGGCCCGTGCCTGTTCCACCGGTGGCGGGTCCGGCACCGGTCAGGTGCTGCGTCACGCCGGAGCTAGAGCAATCCGCTCCACCAGTGTTCAGTTCTGCTCTGGTCAGCAGGGCCAGACCGGACCAGGGGTACTTTGGGGGGTTAGAGAAGGAGTGGGGGGTCAAGCCCGGAGCCAGAACCGCCGCCGAGGAGGTATGCCCACCCAGCCCTCCCCTGTTTTGCTCTTTTTTGAGGCGCGGTCGCAGTCCGCGCCTTTAGGGGGGGGTACTGTCACACCCTGGCTATGGGACTCTAGTTGTTGAGCCAGGGTGTGTTTGTTCTATGTGGTGTGTTTCTATGTTGGGGGTTCTAGTTCGTCTATTTCTATGTTTTGCCTGAGTGACTCCCAATCAGAGGCAACGAGTGTCAG
This sequence comes from Coregonus clupeaformis, assembly GCF_020615455.1. Lineage (NCBI taxonomy): Eukaryota > Metazoa > Chordata > Actinopteri > Salmoniformes > Salmonidae > Coregonus > Coregonus clupeaformis. The sequence goes on from NC_059206.1 coordinate 18,658,976, forward strand.
CTGTTGGCTGGTTGTCTCTGATTGGGAGCCATATTTAAACTGTATGTTTTCCCTTTGTGTTTGTGGGTTTGTGTTCCGTGTCGGTATTTGTTACCGTTGGACGTTACGAGTCGTTTATTGTTTTGTTCGTGCTTTATTAAATAAAGTCTAAACATGTTCGTTCAACACTCTGCGCATTGGTCTACTTCTCTCTCTGACGATCGTGACAGCTTTTCTAACAGGAGGAACCAATAAATGTCCTTAATCAAAAGTTGCGCTCATTTGGTTAGCATGAAAGTTCTGCTTTGCAATAAACTAAACACATGCCAAATTCAACTGTTTTACTTCCTCAAACTTAGGGCTGAACCTGACGATAAAGTACAAGTATCTCAAACCTTTGTGTGAATCTTCCACTGACATCAATCCATGAGGTACAAAGTGTGTTTCTAAAGTTAGGGGACAGTACTTTAAAGAAAACCAAAGTTTGTTAGAACTACTTATAGCTTAATACATATACTGTACATCTATACATACAACAGGAAAAACGCCAATATGGATGAATATAGTTCTCTCTGACTGAGTCATTCTGCCGCTGTCCATCCACCTGTCTCTGAGCTGAGAGGAGAGAGGAGAGAGGAGGGAGGGGAGGGGGGGGTAGAAAAGAGATGAGGAAAGGAGAGGAGAGCTCCCACTAGCGAAGGCAGACTTTCATCTCAAACACAGCCCACAAGACAACAGAGAGTCTGAGCAGCTCTGTGTTGGTAAACTCCCTCTCAACAGGACACTTTAGGATTACAAAGAAGGATCTCCCTCTCTCTGTTTATGTAGTCTGTCCACAAGAGATTAAGCAGGATGAGGAGTGGGAACTTTGGTTAGCACTTGACTGAAGTGTGTCATGATGTGTGTATGGAAGTGATCTGATGATGGGGGAAGTTTTGACTGGGGAGAGGAGAGGAGAGGAGAGGAGAGAGGAAAGAGACAGAGAGCGACAGAGGCAGAGGAGAGGTTTAATATACTATACACACACACTGGCTGAGATATATAGAGAAGGTAAAAATAGAACTGAACCAGGCAGCCAAACAAAACGCCAGGCCTGAGAGGAATACCAAGAGAACAGAAAAAATGTACGTAGAGTTCCGCAAGGGTGCAAAATGGCCTGCCGAAAGACCAGTACATTTCATACCTTCATGTGTTAAATGTCAGAACACACATTGCTGGCTTACTAATGAATCCCATTTATGGGAGAATAGAGCAGTTTTGGAGTCAAGAACGAATGCACAGTATATCTATAGTATTGTGTGATGTGTTTTGAGTGTAGTAATGTGATGATCACATACATTTGTCACTTATTGTTGAGGCCTAAAAGCCAAAGACAAAGAATTTATAACATTAAGGCTACCCAAAATGAAACATATTAAAACTTTCTTTGGATATTCTGTTCTTCAATTCAAACTCATGCTTTTCAACCCACCTGGGTCAAATACTAGTCTCCAAGATTCAACAAAAGCACTCAAACAATTCAACACGTTTTTCCTAGCTACAGCGCTGTGTAAAAACATTGATTCAGTATGCAATTTATTTCAATCCAGATTGCAAACTGACTTTCAGCTATTCCCAGCAGAGCTCTGTTAAATCCCCACACAGAGAGCTGAACAGTTGGAGAGCAGCGTTTTAGCTTCTATTTAGCGCTTTCTATCTCCATCTCCCTTTTCCCCCTTCCAACAGCGAGCTTCTATTTCTCTCTCTCTCTCTCTCTCTCTCTCTCTACCTCTCTCTCTCTCTCTCTCTCTCTCTCTCTCTCTCTCTCTCTCTCTCTCTCTCTCTCTACCCCTCTCTCTCTCTCTCTCTCTCTCTACCTCTCTACCTCCCTCTCTCTCTCTCTCTCTCTCTCTTCTCTCTCTCTCTCTCTCTCTCTCTCTCTCTCTCTCTCTCTCTCTCTCTCTCTCTCTCTCTCTCTCTCTCTCTCTCTCTCTCTCTCTCTCTCTCTCTCTCTCTCTCTCTCTCTCTCTCTCTCTCTCTCTCTCTCTCTCTCTCTCTCTCTCTCTCTCTCTCTCTCTCTCTCCCTCCCTCTCTACAGCGAGCTGAACAGATTGAAGAGCAGATTTTTAGCTTCTGTCCAGGCAACTCCCAGGTGGTTATTGTGCCTTTGCTGCTGTATGGCACTCTCTCTTCACTTCAGTCTAGATTGAGCTAGCAGGAAGTGCTCCAGCAGACAAGGTAGAAACACGATATAAAATACTGCATGATGAGGCTGCAGAGCAGATGAGCTGTTTTGCCTGAAGTCTATCACTCATTATTTTATATAACAACAACAGTGAAGAAACTAAGAAGATAGAGAGTCTTGTAACTGCAGAACAAATGCCTTAAAGGGATACTTCGGGAAATTTTGGAAATGCCCTACTTTCCCGGAGTCAGATGAACTTGCAGATTCCATTTTTATGTCTCTGCGTCCAGTATGGTCACTAGGGTTAAGACAATGACTGGACGTCTATGGTAACAGCTAGCATGCCATAGACGTCCAGTAATTGTGCTAACGCTAGTTAGCAACATCCTTCAAACTGCACGCTGAGATAAAAATGGTGTCCACGAGTTCATCTGACACTGGGGAAGTAGATAAAGGGCTTCATTGCCAAAATCCGAAGTATCCCTTTAAGCCTTGACTTTCTCTAGAGACCTCAGTTAGCAACGCTGGTGTAGTTTGAAGATGGGGGAAGAGTTTAGACATCCTCTAGGCCAGATCTAAAAGATGGACATAAAGCCGGTCCGTTTTCAAGAACAGCCTTTATCTCTGTGATTGAGTGATATGATATACATAGCATTTGGACAACATTCAGTTATTCCTTGAGGGGCATATAACAGTAGTAGGCTTTGTAACAAAAGTCAAGCTAGTAGTAACCAAACATCAACATTCTGGGACGACATTTATCAGAGAGAATATGCTGAATATGAGTTAATAAACAACAAGCACATATATATTGCTGCGGGTATTTGTCAGGCGGGGAGGCTATGCTATTGGCTGCTGAGCAGATGTTGGCTCTAGCAGAGTGTCTGAATCTCAGCACAGCCTCAGTCCCCATGACAGTGCAGCCAGGCAGCCAGCCAGGCAGCCAGCCAGGCAGGCACAGGATCCCCAAGAGACTACAGACAAGAGAGGACAACAACAATATCAACACATATACACACACACACACACAGACACGAGCTTACACACGCACACATGAATTGGTGAGGAAAAGGAGAACGTGGTTCCATCATTATCCATAACATGAACATAAATACTTCACACGTCCATGCTTATAGTAACACTATCTCCCATCATCAATAGCAGAGGCACTGTAACACATGTAATTAGCGGGATTGTGTGGAAACATGCTCAGTACATTAGCCTTTATCCTACATACAGAATTGGTGGACAGGATACAGACACAGAACGGCATCAATATGGACTCGGTCGGGCTTCGACCCCTGGTACCATATAAACACACAGAAGACATGGAAGAATGCATAGAATTGCAGGAAATTAGCTTTAAAACTGCATATTTTCCCTCCGCCAACAAGAGGGGTGTAAACAGTTTGAGGTCGCATGGGTTGCAAGGTAGGGGTTTGTTACTACGCCGATAAATTACATTATCCATCTGAATTTGTGTGACCGGACCTTCTCAAACAGTACTTGAGTACCCCTGGCCTCTATCACGCAGCACTATCCCCCATGCTTTAGTCTCCATGCAGCCTGTGTGTTTTTCAGCTCCTCCATCAGTGGCTTAGGCCCTAAGCCCTTATAGGCTATGGAGAGGACAGTCAGAGGAGGAGAAGCACGTGGGATATTGGGTTGTTGGGTACCCTCCAGAGTCCAGGGCTGCATCCCAAATACCACCCTATTCCCTCTGTTTTGACCTGGGCCCATATGGAATAGGGTGCTATTTGGGACGCACACCAGACTAACCTGGCCAGCCTTCCACAATGACTGCAGGACACAGACATGCATCCTATACAGGGATGCCAAGAGGAAGGGGCCAGTGCCAGTCAACATTGGCATAGTCAGTACATCTAACATGTAAAGGCCGTCTTGGAGTAAAATGTAATTCTCTCTCTCTCTCTCTCTCTCTCTCTCTCTCTCTCTCTCTCTCTCTCTCTCTCTCTCTCTCTCTCTCTCTCTCTCTCTCTCTCTCTCTCTCTCTCTCTCTCTCTCTCTCTCTCTCTCTCTCTCTCTCTCTCTCTCTTTGTCCCCTCTCCATCCCTCTCTCATTGTCCCCTCTCCATCCCTCTCTCATTGTCCCCTCTCCATCCCTATCTCTATATTTTTCCTCCACCTCTCCCTCCTTATGCTGTGTTTAACTTCCTATAGCACCAACCCCACTGAGAGAATGAGATGATAGTGTAATTTGCAGAGCTTGCACCCCTATTGGGCAACACAGCAATGAAATATGGACCACCCATATTTAAAATGTATGCACACATGACTGTAAGTCACTTTGGATAAAATTGTCTGCTAAATGGTATATATTACTATATATTTATTATCATTCAGAGTGGCTGAACACACGCAACACCCTTGGAGACACACACACACACAAACATACAGAAACACACACACAGATATGCAAATAGCCACACAAACACACACATATACAGGTACTGTGCTACACACATACAAGTACACACAAATACACACTATAACAAATATGAGCACCTCAGTGAAAACATCATTAATATGCAGATTGAATATCAAAAGGAAGAGAAGACTTAATGGGATTCCATGAATTAAACATCAAGTCCTCAGCAAACTGCAACAAAACAATGTTCAAGTTCACTGCTTTTGACACAATCATCTGTCTGAACAAAATCTCCCTCCCTCCCTCCCTCCCTCCCTCCCTCCCTCCCTCCCTTTCATTTCAAAGATGACGTCCTCTACAGCAGAAGGAGAACTGCAGCACTCTTAAATAAGCGTTGTCACTCCATTCAAGTTCAACATGAAAGAAGAAAGGAAGGATAGCATACTCTATGTCTGCGACAGAGTATGTGAGTGGAGCGGAGCTGGAGCGGAGCTGGAGCGGAGCGAGGAGCGGAGATGGAGCGGAGTGAGGAGCGGAGTAGAGCTGGAGCGGAGCTGGAGCGGAGCTGGAGCGGAGTAGAGCTGGAGCGGAGTGAGGAGCGGAGTAGAGCTGGAGCGGAGCTGGAGCGGAGCTGGAGCGGAGTAGAGCTGGAGCGGAGTGAGGAGCGGAGTAGAGCTGGAGCGGAGCTGGAGCGAGGAGCTGAGCGTGCCCAATTTGACTGGAGCGTGGAGCGAGATTCCCAAAGGCTGGAGCGTCGGCCTTCTTGCCCGCTCCAATTTCGCTCCAGTAGTGCTCCAGTAGAGCTCACTTCACGAGCTCAGGGCATGCCCGGCCCAGCATGCATTTGCAGTCTACTTGTGTGCTGCTATAGCCCCTTGCTTTAGCTACTGTCATGGAGTTCACTAAATATTTTCATAAAGAAACTGATAAAACACACAGGTGCTAAATCAAAGTGACTTACAAAGATGAGGACCAAGAGCAAGAGAGGGAGTGCGGTGATGTATCCCAAAAGCATGATGGTGTACTTACTACATGCACATGCTAAAATAAAGGAATAAGGTGGGTAGATAACTACGTGTCATTAGAGCAGTAAGCTCTTGCCCGGAGTTCGTCGATCAGTCTCAAAGACTGAACATTAGCGAGTAGTATACTTGGAAGCGGTGGGTGGTGTGCACGCCTCTTAAGTTGAACCAGCAGGCCGCTCCGAGTGCCTCTCCTCTGCCGGCGATGTTTTGGGTCAGCCGCTGGAATCAGTTCAGTTGCCCTGGGGAGAGCAAACAAAGGATCTGCTTCGGGAAAGTAGAATTCCTGGTCGTTATGCTGGTGAGTTACCGCCGCTCTGATATCCAATAGTTTCCCCCGGCTGTATGTAATGATACCTGCCGAACGCATTATCGGGGGCAAACTACCCGACCTCCAAGACACATAGCACCCGATGTCACAGGAAGGTCAAAAAGATCATCAAGGACATCAACCAGTACAGGTGCATCAAAGCTGGGACCGAGAGAATGAAAAACAGCTTCTATCTCAAGGCCATCAGACTGTTAAATAGCCATCACTAGCACATTCGAGGCTGCTGCTGCCTATTGAAATCACTGGCCACTTTAAGAAATGGAACACTAGTCACTTTAATAACGTTTACAGTCACTTTAATAATGTTTACATATCTTGCACTACTCATCTCATATGTATATACTGCATTCTATTCTATTCTATTCTACTGTATCTTAGTCCATGCCGCTCTGTCATTGCTTGTCCATATATGTATATTTTCTTAAATTTCATTCCTTACTAGTTTTGTGTGTATTGGGTATATGTTGTGAAACTGTTAGATATTAGTTGTTAGATATTACTGCACTGTCGGAGCTAGAAACACAAGCATTTCGCTACACCCGCTATAACATCTGATAAACACGTGTATGTGACAAATAACATTTTATTTTATTTTATTTTATTAGAGCAAAGTATTTATAAACAAAAAATCTGATATCTTAAACGTTTCGTTCATTTCTGTTCTATTATCTATACAATAGGCCATAATTGAATTTGTCCCAATAGGCCTGGCATATTCCCATGTTCAAGGAGCTTTCCATTTTGATTGGGTTATTTTGCCTAAAAACCTTTAGGACTACATATAGACAAATTTAAAAAACAACTAGGCATCTCTGCCCAGCCTGGCAAGAGTGGCCAAAAGGGTGTTTAGCATCCCCAGTGGCTCTGCAGGGGTGGAGAGGATATTCTCCGCTGCTGGCCGGCTCTCCAGAGTGGCCAAAAGGGTGTTTAGCATCCCCAGTGGCTCTGCAGGGGTGGAGAGGATATTCTCCGCTGCTGGCCGGCTCTCCAGGCACCATCGCATGAGCCTGAAACCACAGACTGGCCAAACTCGTGTTTCTAAAAATGAATTCTAAAAATGAATTCAAAAGGCACTAATAAGTCATTTTTCATTTAATTTGTATTTAATTCTAAGTAAGTCACAGCCTTTATGCACAATGTATAGACTATAATGATTTAATACAACTAAATGTTGTTTAAATGCTGAGCTCTTTATGTCCCTATCAGCCTATTGTGTCGCACTCGCAAATGCTTCACAATTTATTTATTTGTAGGCTATAGCCTTAAAATAATTGAAATAATAATAGGCTTCTTAGGCTCCCTGTCTGGCTCCTGACCTATTTAGAGTGTTTATATGCTGTTTAATATGACATGTAGCCTATTTGAAATGATGTGCGCTTCTTACATTCACCTTTTCATGTTTATTCAAATACTTTTCATTCAAATCCATACGGTTTGGTTTCAATACTTCAAAACCAATTGGTAGGTCCAGGTAGTCACAAAAATAGATGGGTGTTGGTTAAATTGTGATTTTAATGAATGGAGCGAACTTTGTGCGAATTTGGAGTGGCAGGCTTTTAGCGGAGCTGTTGGAAAGGACATGGAGCTCTGGAGCGGTAAGCAAGCACAGCTCCATGAGCGATGAGTGGGATTTCCAACCTCTCAACTCCGCTCACAGGCTCTGGTCTGCGTCCCAAATGGCACCCTATTCCCTTTATAGTGCACTACCATAGGGCTCTGGTCAAAAGTTATACACCATATACGGAATATGGTCTAAGGCACTGCATCGCAGTGCTAGCTGTGCCACTAGAGATCCTGGTTCGAATCCAGGCTTTGTCGTAGCCGGTCGCAACCGGGAGACCAATGGGGCGGCGCACAATTGGCCCAGCGTCGTCTAGGGTAGGGGAGGGGAGGGAATGGCCGGCAGGGAGGTAGCTCAGTTGTTAGAGCATGGCGTTTGCAACGCCAGGGTTGTGGGTTCGATTCCCACGGGGGGCCAGTATAAAAAATAAATAAAAAATGTATGCACTAACTGTAAGTCGCTCTGGATAAGAGCGTCTGCTAAATGACGTAAATGTAAATGTAATATTCAGAAAACTAGTTTAGGTTCCCCAATGCATAGACAAGCAGCTAGCCTGCACAACTAAAGCATATAAACCCATGTTGAGAGGCTGTACTGATGTATTCTCTAGAGGTGCACTGCTACACACGGTGGATTAACACTTGTGGAATTCTGTCTGAGACGTGGTTTGATCTGCCTCTTCAATGCCATGATCACATGGTGTAGGTTTATAGTCACTGGTTGCTCTTCGTTCATACAAAAACTATGACTTAGGCAGTCATCTCTTTGGAATATGGGAAATGATGACAAAATAACTGTACTCTTTCTATCAGTCTTTAATGGTGGTAAACCACAGTTGTAGCCACTGTTAAAGGAGAGCTGTCAGTCAGTCAGTCAGTCAGTCAGCCAGCCAGCCAGCCAGCCTGCCTGCCTGCCTGCCTGCCTGCCTGCCTGCCTGCCTGCCTGCCTGCCTGTCTGCCTGTCTGTCTGTCTGTCCGTCTCTGTGACCGATGGGAACAGGAGCTCCGGTGACGGGGAGGGAGCAGGTCTCCTCTGCTCTCACTAATGAGGCCTGTGAGACAGAGGAACTTAACACAATCATAGAAAAAAGGGTTCCGAAAGGGTTCTTCGGATGTCCCCATAGGAGAATCATTTTTGGTTCCATGTAGAACCCTCTGTGGAAAGGGATCTACAGGAAACCCAAAAGGGTTCTATCTGGAGTCAAAAGGGTTCTACCTGGAACCGAAAAGGGTTATTAAAAGGGTTCTCCTATGGGGACAGCCAAAGAACCCTTTTAGGTTCTAGATAGCACCTTTTTTTAAGTGTAGAGTCCACCTCTGTGACCTGTATGGCACTGGCAGCCAGTGAGTCATTGACCACAGCAGGCAGCTCTGACACAGTCTGCTCCAAGACATACAGAGATGTAGGATTCTTTATTCCTGCACAGCAGGAAATGCTAACTTGTAGTGTTTTCGAGGTTTAAAATGGCATCTAAAGTATGTAATGTCCACTTTAAAATGTCACTTGATTTGCCCTAACAAAAAATGTATCAACCCCTACAAAAAATGTCCATTAACTAGAATCAACATAATAATTCACATTTCCTGTTGCTGCAGAATCATTATATTGCTGTAGCAAACTGGCTCAAATTAAGATCCTACATCTGTCTATGTACAGTTGAAGTCGGAAGTTTACATACACCTTAGCCAAATACATTTAAACTCAGTTTTTCATAATTCCTGACATTTAATCCTAGTAAAAAGTCCCTGTCTTAGGTCAGTTAGGATCACCACTTTATTTTAAGAATGTGAAATGTCAGAATAATAGTAGAGAGAACACACATTTTCTATAGGATTGAGGTCAGGGCTTTGTGATGGCCACTCCAATACCTTGACTTTGTTGTCCTTAAGCCATTTTGCCACAACTTTGGAAGTTTGCTTGGGGTCATTGTCCATTTGGAAAACCCATTTGCGACCAAGCTTTAACTTCCTGACTGATGTCTTGAGATGTTGCTTCAATATATCCACATCATTTTCCTTCGTCATGATGCCATCTATTTTGTGAAGTGCACCAGTCCCTCCTGCAGCAAAGCACCCCCACAGCATGATGCTGCCACCCCCGTGCTTCACAGTTGGGATGGTGTTCTTCGGCTTGCAAGCGTCCCCGTTTTTCCTCCAAACATAACGATGTTCATTATGGCCAAACAGTTCTATTTTTGTTTCATCAGACCAGAGGACATTTCTCCAAAAAGTACGATCTTTGTCCCCATGTGCATTTGCAAACCGTAGTCTGGCTTTTCTATGGTGGTTTTGGAGCAGTGGCTTCTTCCTTGCTGAGTGGCCTTTCAGGTTATGTCGATATAGGACTCGTTTTACTGTGGATATAGAAACTTTTGTACCTGTTTCCTCCAGTATCTTGACAAGGTCCTTTGCTGTTGTTCTGGGATTGATTTTCACTTTTCACACCAAAGTACGTTAATCTCTAGGAGACAGAACGCATCTCCTTCCTGAGCGGTATGACGGCTGCGTGGTCTCATGGTGTTTATACTTGCATACTATTGTTTGTACAGATGAACGTGGTACCTTCAGGCGTTTGGAAATTGCTCCCAAGGATGAACTAGACCTGTGGAGATCTAAAAAAAAAAATTGGAGGTCTTGGCTTATTTCTTTTGATTTTCCCATGATGTCAAGCACTGAGTTTGAAGGTAGGCCTTCAAATACATTCACAGGTACACCTCAGAAGCTTCTAAAGCCATGACATCATTTTCTGGAATTTTACTAGCTGTTTAAAGGCACAGTCAATTTAGTGTATGGCTTTAGTCAACTTCTGACCCACTGGAATTGTGATACAGTGAATTATAAGTGAAATAATCTGTCTGTAAACAATTGTTGGAAAAATTACTTGTTTCATGCACAAAGTAAATGTCCTAATCGACTTGCCAAAACTATAGTTTGTTAACAAGAAATTTGTGGAGTGGTTGAAAAACAAGTTTTAATGACTCCAACCTAAGTGTATGTAAACTTACGACTTCAACTGTAGATGGCACTAGCTATTGCTAAGTGCCACATGAATAAGAGAGGGGACAGATGAAAGTGATAGATGTCTAAAGGAGGGAGAGAGAGAGAGAGAGAGAGAGAGAGAGAGAGAGAGAGAGAGAGAGAGAGAGAGAGAGAGAGAGAGAGAGAGAGAGAGAGAGAGAGAGAGACATCTAGAGGAAATTCATAACAACATTCAGACACATTCATTTCCCAGTTATTCCCAGACAGACATGCATTCGTTCTATAATCCGGGAGATGAAACAGCCTTCATAATCTCCTGCATGATTCCCAGTACGACAGAGGTTGAGAATTATTTAGCAATAATATTTAAAACGGGTTAATGTAATGTGCAGGGACCAGGATACATACGAGGCGGTGCATAAAATCTGTGATATTGGATCATTAAACTGTTTTAATTACACTGCTAGAGCTCCACTCAGCTCAGCATGCACTCCTCAGCCAGAATCATTACTACTGCTCAGTTCAGTTTGCTTTGGTTCACGTGTGAACTCTTTGGCTTGGCACGACTCGACCACCTGTGTATGGTGTGTGTGTGTGTGTGTGTGTGTGTGTGTATGCGTGCGTGCGTCTGCATGCATTTATGCATGTGCATGTGTGTGTGCGTGAATCCGTGCTTGAGTGTGTGTACTCTACTCTGAGTCAGCTCATTAGGCCTCCATGGCACACAGTGTTAATGATAGATGAGTACAATGGGCAAGTGTCAGTGATGATGATGGCACAGTAACAGTAGAGAGTCAAACACAGGCCATCTGTTTGGTCCTGGCCAGGCCTGAGACACAGCGGTCAGAGAGGGAGGCCAGGTCTTCTGGGTCACTGCTCCACAATGGGCTGAGGAGAGGAGAGACAGGCACTACTACACCCATAGGAGCACACAACACAGAGACAGTCCACGCTGGATGTGCTCTTCACAAAAGCGAACCCCATAGGGAATGGCCTGCAGAGACATACTAGATATATACACACACACATCTATACAGAGATACAGTACTGTATGTACACACAATCAGCTTCCTCTTCTGCACACCAGCTACACTACTGCCTGTGCTTTAGTCATACACAGTGGCGGCTCCTGAAAAAATTCTCAGGAGGGGCAATTTTTCTGATGATTTAGGTGACCTACACACATTTTAAAAAAGATATGTCCAGCAACAACATGAAGACAGGGGCAGCATATAAGTCAATACCAGAAGCATTTATTGACTGATCTGGGGAGATGGATTCCAGTTTCTGTGACAGATTATAAATAATCTCTGATGCCTTTGTTATATTAGCTTTTGGTTGAATGTACTGTCGTAGTAAATATATAATGTTATAGCTTGGTGTGACTAAAATCTTGTGCATGACCCATTTTGTGTTGGGCGTTTGTTTTCAATCAATGCTGTTCCTATCCTATAACAATGGACAAAAGAGTCCTATCTTGTCAGCCTTGTCAGCAGGTGGCCAAGGACAACACCCACGCCATAGGTCTCTCAGTTCTTCCAACTCACGAGTTCTTGCTCTGAGGACACACACACACACACACACACACACACATCATCACTGATAACACACACACACACACACATCATCACTGTTAAACACACACACACACACACACAAAAATCCCCTCTCTTTAGGCTGAACATTTGAAGACAGAGAACCCGACTCAGAGCCAATGCAACAGTGGAGGGGACCTCGCCCAACTCATCAGGACCAATCAGAAGATCAGAACTACTAGATTCAACCTACATCTTTTATTGTATAAAATGTCTGCACACAATGTTTTCGGGGCTCTCTTCTCCCTAAGAGTTTGACGAACGAGTCCGTGCACGCGATTCCAGATATCTTTACCTCTGAATAAACTGCCTTTATTATACCATATCCACCCTGTCCAAAGTCTCTACTTGGTCTCAGTTCTCCAGTAAACTTGTGATTATCAACAGTACACAACGGTAACAAACAATTGGGGGAACTCACGGGGCAGATAGTAAGGTCGCAATGACACAGAAAGCAGTTCAATGTCGGGGTACAGAGTCGCTCTCTTACCAGGATCGCGGTCCGCTCTGACCAGGGTGAAGCCGGCCGGCTCCACTTCTCTGTCCGGGACTCTGTCATCCAGCCAAGTCTCCCAGCTGTATTGGGATTCCGCTGCCAGCAGCGTTTTCATTATTTAGTCCGTTCGTAGCGGGTATGTACACGATCAACAAGATCAGTCCAAAACCAACCACTGGAAATCCATGGTTGGCAGAATGTTTGTAAACTAAGTCTACAAATTAAAAACATAAAATAACGCCACACTGCAGGTCGCAACAGAGACGCTGCTAGCCGCTATTGTCTTAGTTACGTTCATGGTTACGTCACGTATGACGAAAGCGCGTAAGTGCAAGCCCACAGACACCCATAGAGAATGTATTGAAAGCTTTGAAATTTGAAAAAAATAGATTTTACATGACAGGCTATGAGAGACTTCTGGGCGATTTTCAACTTGACTGAAATCGCCCCAAAAACGGGCGGGGCCATTTGAAGCACGACTTTAGCCTGATTTGACATTTAGTGGCTGGCAGATCAGACGTGAACACTGATAACTACTGTTGCCGTGATATAATTGATTAGAAAAAAAATCCCTTCCTTTTCCCGTTTGGCAGTGCGTCGCCCATATCGCCCTATTGAACAGGCCGTCCCTGGTCATACAGTGATACAGTGCATTTTCTGCTGCGTCATGTACAGTCAGTGGACTATATGTTAGGTACAACAATCTAGTACCGGATCGGACCCCCTTTGCCTCCAGAACAGCCTGAATTCTTCGGGGAATGGATTTTAAAAGGTGTCAGAAACGTTCCACAGGGATGTTGGTCCATGCTGACGCGATGGCATCACACAGTTGTTGCAGATTGGACAGCAGTACATTCATACTGCGAACAGCCTTTTCCATCTCATCCCAGCAACAATGTTCAGATATGGTGTGGCGTTCAATCATTTCTCAATTGGTATCAAGGGACCTAACGTGTGCCAGGAAAACCTTCCCCACACCAGTAAACCACCAGCCTGTACCGTTGACACCAGGCAGGATGGGTCCAAATCCTTGATTGTCCAGTGTTGGTGATCGTGTGCCCGTCATCACCTGCTGCAATAGCCCATCCGGGACAAGGATTGACGAGTTGTGTGTTTCGAGATGCTGTTTTGCACACCACTGTTGTACTGCGCTGTTATTTGTCTGTTTGTGGCCCGGCTGTTAGCTTGCACGATTCTTGCCATTCTCCTTCGACCTCTCTCATCAATTAGCTGTTTTCTCCCACATGACGGCCGCTGACTGGATGTTTTTTGTTTGTCGCACCATTCTTGGTAAACCCTAGACACTGCGTGAAAAGCCCAGGAGGGTGGCCATTTCTGAGATACTCGATCTGGCGCGCCTGGCATCGACAATCATACCACACTCAAAGTCGCTTAGGTCACTTGTTTTGCCCATTCTAACATTCAATCAAACAGTAACTGAATGCCTCGATGCCTGTCTGCCTGCTTTATATAGCAAGCCAAGGCCACGTGACTCACTGTCTGTAGGAGCGATCAATTTTTGTGAACTGTCCGGTGAGTGTATATACTGTACAATACAGAGCCTTCACTTCTGTGTCATGTATATACAGTACAGTACAGAGCCTTCACTGCTGTGTCATGTATATACAGTACAGTACAGTGTGAGGTTCTCTCTGGGCTGCTGTCTCATTAATCTGCAGAGAGAGCCGCAGTGCTGAAGGGGGGAGGAGAGAGGAAGAGAGAGAGAGAGAGAGGGGAAAGAGAGAAGAGAGAGAGAGCGAGAGAGAGAGCGAGAGAGAGAGAGAGAGAGAGAGAGAGAGAGAGAGAGAGAGAGAGAGAGAGAGAGAGAGAGAGAGAGAGAGAGAGAGAGAGAGAGAGAGGGGAAAGAGAGAAGGGGGTGAGAGAGAGAGAGAGAGAGAGAGAGAGAGAGAGAGAGAGAGAGAGAGAGAGAGAGAGAGAGAGAGAGAGAGAGAGAGAGAGAGGGGGGAAAGAGAGAAGGGGGTGAGAGAGCGAGAGCGAGAGAGAGAGAGAGAGAGAGAGAGAGAGAGAGAGAGAGAGAGAGAGAGAGAGAGAGAGAGAGAGAGAGAGAGAGAGAGAGAGAGAGAGAGAGAGAGAGAGAGAGAGAGAGAGAGAGAGAGAGAGAGAGAGAGAGAGAGGGGGGAAAGAGAGAAGGGGGTGAGAGAGCGAGAGAGAGAGAGAGAGAGAGAGAGAGAGAGAGAGAGAGAGAGAGAGAGAGAGAGAGAGAGAGAGAGAGAGAGAGGGGGAAAGAGAGAAGGGGGTGAGAGAGCGAGAGCAAGAGAGAGAGAGAGAGAGAGAGAGAGAGAGAGAGAGAGAGAGAGAGAGAGAGAGAGAGAGAGAGAGGGTGAGGGGAACAAAGAGTGAATTTTGTGGAGCTCAGAGGTTCAGATACCAGCTAGGAACTAACAGGAAGGAGACTGGAGCTGGGAGAAGGAGGGTAAAGATCTCTTGGGTGACATGGGTATCAATATGACACTGCCCCATTGGCATTAGCTGGCAATAAATACCTGGGAAACAATATGAAATTCCTGACAATATGATGCACCACCTAAACGTTACAGCTCCTAGGCTAAAGACTTGTCTGAGTGGACTCAGTGGACAATTCAATGCACCTCAAACTATTGGGATTGTTTTGTCTTTCCCTCTCTATGTCCCGACACACTCAGTCACTCACTAAACCCTGTTGAACTTGATTGTGTTACAAGATCTGCCACTCAGGTAGATTACAAGCTTAGAGGCATTAGAAATGTCAGATCAAGAGTTGCACACTGTAGCTAGGTAAGTAATGAATCCCAAAGAGGTAGCAAACCACAAAGCACTATGGGAAGACTAGGTAGAAGGAAAGGAGTAGGAGTAAGATACAGTACCATTATACTACCATTATTCTCTGTCCAATCTTTCTTGAGGGAAGATTTTCATTTAAAGTAATTCATTGATAAATCCATCTGTTTCTTTTAATTTCTCTGGACAGATTGGGTCATCCTAATACTGCTCCATATAGATAAATATGTACACTGAGAGAATATACTCTATACTGAGAGAGTGACTACAGCGGGAATCTTAATTTCTCCTGTGCTGACTGTGGATCCTACAGGCACTGCTGCAGAGTCCTGAGCTATCCCAGTGACATCATCACTGTGTGAGGAAAGAGGGAGCATGCAGCGGTTGCAAAGTGAGCTAAAAGATTATCGTTTTGCTTCCTGCCCGCACCACAATGAAAGTGAAAATCACTACCAGCAGCAACATGTCTGCTGCTATCGTGGTGTGTGTGTGTGCATCTGCGTGCGCGTGTGTGTTCGTGTGTGCATGCGTGAGTCGTGTGTGTGTGTGTGTGTGTGTGTGTGTGTGTGTGTGTGTGTGTGTGTGTGTGTGTGTAAACAGCACCGAGCAACATGTGTGCTGTGATGCCTGCTATCGTTGCAGTCTGAGGTAGTGGTGAAACGCTCCATGAAATATTCACTCTTGGCACACATTTTATTTATTTATTGTAGTGGGTCGGCACAGCAACAGTAGAGCCACTTGAACCCTAAACACACAGAGTCAGAGACATCTCTGTCATCACTGCATCACCGCTGACGAAAGCAGCCTGTCAGTCAGCTCTGCAGGCAGGCACACTGTGGATCGACTGTCTGTCTGTCAGCGACTAGGTTCATATTCACTAGGCTACAGAGAAAGGTGTTTGGCTATCAAGGTTTGTAACCAACAGAACTCTGCTTAGGTTCCAGTAAGGCTGAACATACTGCTTTATAACCAGTGATGTATCCTCTGGTATTTTCCTGATATTTAATAGGACATGATGTGGTATAAATGTGAATTGTCTGGTAATGACTTAGAATAATTCAATACAGCTAGTAACTAATTAACGACCCAAGGAAACAAACTATTTTGGGGTCAATAGTGTGTAACTGCAATTCTACCATTAAAGTAAATACCACATCAAAACATTTCTGTGGTTCTTATACCGACACTCTACAGGTCACCTGGGACTGGTGTGGTTAAAGGTCCACTTCTGGTGCTGCTGGCAAAATATGGAGGTCTAAGGTTTCATGCAACGCCTGCCTGCCTGCCTGAAGTTGGCACTCGACCAGAGATCTTTGTTTTGTTCTGCCAAACTGCTATGGAGTATACCGTATCTTGGCAGCTGTACAGCACTGGCTCCAGGAATGGGTTTGGGCACAGCAGTTCAGATGCATGCAGCTTAACCAAGTACTAGAGAGACCAATGTTGGGTTTATCAGTTGTCATGGTAAGTAATTAGTAAAGGAGAAAACTCAACAGACCAATTGTCGGTCTGCACAGTACAGGGCCGTTTGTTTGCCGTTCGCTTGCTGTCAGAGCGGTGTGTTATAGGGACCACCCGCCGTTGGCGACTGACGATAATGACCCACATTTTCACCCGTTTCTACATGTAGAATCGCTTTGCACTTGGTTTGCAAATTACAGCCACCACTCTGTTTAGAGGTGCTAAGTAGTCTCTGCGGCAGACGCTTGACAATCCTACCGGTCTGTCCACGCCGTAGTTGTAAAAACAGCACCATTTCAAGCTGTCAGTGACAAGGATGCAAATTGCTAAATTCTGAAATCTGGCATCAGAGATTTTTTTTTTTTTATTGCTGAAAGAGTAGCAATCAAAGGGACACGCTGAAGCAGTCAGTGACAGCATCCTAAATGTCACCCTATTCCCTATATAGTGCACTATTTTTGACCAGAGCCCCATAGAGCCCTGATCAAATGTAGGGCACTAAATAGGGAATAGGGTGACATTTGGGATGTTTCCAGTGACATCCTAATCTGAGAGAGCACCAAAGCCTTGGAGGATTTATCTCACTATTCCTCTACATTATGGATAAACCCTGTTGTTGCAGGGCGCCTTCGAATCAAAGTGACATGTTTTGTGTAGATTCAGCTCTGTGGCATCAGGCCTGGTTCAAATAGTATTTGTGAGCGTTTGCTTGAGTCTGTATGGAGTGCCAGATGGGCAGAGTTTGCCTTTACTGTATGATTCCATTGGTTCTACTGCACCAGGCAAGTTCAACTAAACACAGCTGAAGTATTTGAAAGACAACAAATACTATTTGATACCCAGGCCTGGTGACGGGGCGGCAGGTAGCTTAGTGGTTAAGAGCGTTGTGCCAGTAACCGAAAGGTCGCTGGTTCTAATCCCCGAGCCGACTAGGTGAAAAATCTGTCGATGTGCCCTTGAGCAAGGCACTTAACCCTAATTGCTCATGTAAGTCGCTCTGGATAAGAGCGTCTGCTAAATGACAAAAAAAATTTATAAAACGTATAGCAGGCCTGTAGCTAGAGGGTCTGATAAGCAGAGCTGTGGCTGTCTAAATCACATCCTACTTCTATTCTAGGTTCTATTAAGCCTGAGCCAGCAGTTAGAAATACATCTACTTAGGGGACCAGCAATCCCAGTCCCAGGATTATCAAGGGGTGAAATGATCCCACTTGGAACCCTCTCTCTCTCCAGTGATATAATGTTCACTCTAGGTGGAATTTCAGTTTCAGGATGTCTTTGGTATTGCATTTAGGAGAGATTATTTTGACTGGGAATGATTGGGGATTAACCCAAATGCAGTTTTAAGAAGTCCTTTTGGTAATAACATGTTTATGTACAGTAACAAATGCACATATGACAGTCCAACATTAAACAAAGTACAATTTATAAAGGCTTTATATAGCATACTTCATAAGCACAACACAAATGCTTCACAAACCATCTATAAGCGTATGTCATACTCTATAAATGGTGTATAAACATACATTCGGCAATTGAGCCTACAGTGGGAATGGTTATGTCACCCTTTATAGAGCATGATATACGCTTATAGATTATTTGTGAAGCATTTTTCTTAGTGCTTACGAAGCCTTTATGTATGTTATTTAAAGCCTTAAAGTTGTACTTCGTTTAAAGTGGGACCCAACGACTAAACGTGCTAATATGAGCAAAAGATGAGTATTGTATAATAATGAAGAAAATGCTCAGATAATTTTAGATAATCTTTGTTTAGATCATCTTCGTTAAATTTCAACGGTCTGCTTAATTTTCACAATAGGGAGCTAATTATGGTCAAACTGTATGGTATAGGCATGAGAAGAAAGAAAGGTGAACTAGACATCTAAATTAGGCTTTTATATCTGAATGTAGGCTTCCTTTAACTCCAAAAACAAAGCTGCCCTCTTTGGCCTCATCCGTGAAATGTTATTAATATTTTTCATAATTTCATAATTATTCAAGATTATTAAAAAAAACCTGACGGAAATCCGGTGTTTCTATGTCAAACAGTTTTGTTATATTTCAGTCTTCTGTGATGTATATAAAGTATAATATTGGGATGTAAACTCAAAATGTAATATATTTCAACTCTATATCTGACATGGTACAGGTGTCTTCTTTTTTTAAGGCCATAACCATGTGTGTGAGATGTATACTTTTGTTTCAAAGTAGATGTGTTTAAGACTTACCAAGAATCGCTCTGTGTGAACCTGATTTTGCCCACTGCAGTAAAAGGTTAACAAACCCCAACATTACCAGGCGACACGCCAGGCAGTAAACAACATAACTTAACAATGCCCTCTTAGACCAAAAAAGCGGAAGTCTATCTCAATAATGCATTTACAAGACAAAATCTGAACTCCATCCAAGTCCTGCATTAGACTTCCAGGGAACGGGTGGTGATTTCATTAGTGCACCACAGAGTGCAGCATCTTGACTAAGGACGTCCCAAATGGCACCCTACTTTTGACCAGACTCCTATGCGCCCTGGTCCAAAACAGTGCACTACATAGGGTGCCATTTGGGACACGACCACTGACCCTGTGCCAGTGCCTCAGTCACTCATACTGATGTGGTCCTCTGTAGCTCAGCTGGTAGAGCACGGCGCTTGTAACGCCAAGGTAGTGGGTTCGATCCCCGGGACCACCCATACGTAAAAATGTATGCACGCATGACTGTAAGTCGCTTTGGATAAAAGCGTCTGCTAAATGGCATATTATTTTATATTAAGAGGAGAGGACTTCTCTGCTCATCTGGATCAATACCGTTCTATGAAAGACAGAGACATATTTCATTCAAGCCACCATCAGAAGTTAAAATGCTCATCTTGCCACAAAGTCAGTGAATCTCAAAATCTTGAGTTCCCTCCTTTTTGTACTTTTATTGAATTACTGCAGTTGGCTAAATCAGGGTCACACAGAGTGTTTCTTGGTAGTTTTAAACAAAGGTATACATCTCACACACATGGTTATGGGCTTAAAAAAAGAAGACACCTGTACCATGTCAGATATAGAGTTGAAATGTATTACATTTTGAGTTTGCATCCCAATATTACAATTTATATACATCACAGAAGACTGAAATATAACAAAACCGTTTGACATAGAAAACACTGGATTTAAAAAAAAAACAATATTGATTAATGATTAAATTATGAAAGATATTAATAACATTCCAACCATGAGGCCACTAGATGGCGCTTTGGTCGTTTGACTGCAGGAAAGGGGCACGGTCAGGCTGATGACAAATTCTGCCTCTGTAATCAGAATCATAAAGGGTTTGAATATGTCCTGTTCCAAACCACCCTGTAACAATAGAGAGCAGCTGATCCAGAGAGATGCATTCAGAACAGAACCAGACAGCACATTATAAACTGAGTACGGCTGTGAGCAGTGCAGCCCTAAAGCGTTGAGGTACACAGACTGATAATGCCCAAATGCAGTATATAAAGAGCTGAAGCTCTCTTCCTCCCATACACTCTCTCATACATTCTCTTCCAATGCATCTATCTATCTATCTATCTATCTATCTATCTATCTATCTATCTATCTATCTATCTATCTATCTATCTATCTATCTATCTATCTATCTATCTATCAGAGCGCTGCAGCTCAGCAATAATGGTCTGAGAGTGATTAAAATGTGACTTGAGATGTGACAAGCCTTAAAATGTGCGTCCTGGAGATGTGACGAGCCTCTGAATACTTTGTCTCGCTCTTAGAGCAGCTGCAGGGTCGTGATCAGGCATAGATCAGTAAAAGCAAGGCCAGGGTCATTACAATACTCAGAGGTTCTGAAAGTCAGAGGTTCTGATACAGAGACTTAGGAGAGCTTTTACCAGGTATTTGGTCATGTTGATTGATTGCAAATGGTGATTGATTGATTGACTTCTTCTTCTACTGTAGATTCTCTGAAAAGGTATCAGTATTTGTTTACAGACTTTACATTGTCGGTGTTAAATCCTAACTTTTCCTTTCGCTTTAGTGCACCACTTTATGTGTTTCAGTCATTGGAAAGTGGGCTATAGTTTTCCTTTGTTGTCAGATCCCAGAGATGTGTGGATGGTGTAGGTATCTACATATTGTCATTATTAATATGATGGTGAGGAAAATACCCTACAGGTATAACAGCCATCAAAGGAGAACTGTCACATCTATAAACTTCCAGGTTAGGAGACACACACACACTGTTATTGATGCAGATTATCACTCTCTACCTAGGCCAAGGCCAGTCTAAGACACAGACAAACAGAGAATCAGTGTCATAGATCGATAGAGGATCTATAGATGATCGATATTGTAGGATGAACGATTCAGGACAGTTGTAGTGCACAGACAGTGAAGAAGGCATGTGCCGAATATTCAGCCAGCAGAATTACCTCAAATACCCGATGAGATATATTAGATCTTTACACATTTAATACGCAATGCAGAATACGGGTTTCTCTATTTACATCAAGCTGTTAAGTGATGCGCACAGGTAGGAGATACTCAGACGAAATAGACATGTCCCACCGTGGGGCAACCAACGGTGACAGCAACAGCATCAATAAAATAGGTTACCTGCTTACTAAACAGAAACTGACCTGGATCGTGCAGGTGTACTCCGAATCATCCAGCAGCCTCACCGTACAGTTGTATTCTCGTTCCAGATTCCTGATGCTGCCACTCACGAAACGGCTCAGCATCTTCTTGCTCTGTGTCTGTGTATGGGACCACAATAAACTGCACACAGCATAGATGTAATGTCACATCAACAACGTCCCTCCTCTTTGGTCCAACACCTGGATAGCAGCAATGTCAATGTACAGCCGTGGTCGAGCATCGTATATCCGGTAGCGCAGATGTGATATCACACTGAATGCTCAACGGCTGGGCAACCAAAGAATGTCTGCTGTATCACTCAATGCGATAAACTGTTAGCCTGCTGCTGAGGTCCAGTTAAACTGTTATCGTACCTTCACACTCTTCCTCGCTCTCTGTTTAGTGAAATGCTGCTGGGCGGACTACGGACTCGTCTCTGAATGACGTGTCTGCGCGCAAGCGACAGTCAAAGACTAGGAAATTGGCTACATTTCTGTGTGTAAACCACAGGTTGGTTCATTCTCCGCCGGAGCAATGCGATGAATAGTAATTTCGAATCTCCCACGTTTCCATGAGAATGCAGGACCATGCCCATCAGCTTAAATAATGCCCGTTAACCTACACCGGCAAGGCTAAGAGTAGCCAGCAAGGACTACTCGACCTGATTCGATGAACTGGTGCGTTCGAGAGCTGTTTACATTGTATCTCAAATCGTGCCGTATGCAAATTCGTGCATCACGCGCTCGAGGAGAGCGGCTGGAAAGGAGGTCATATTTTTGTAGATTCAACCATTGAAATAGCCTAGGGCATATGCAATGTCCATAATTGCCAACAGTAACCACTGAGGGGAGGAGAAAACAATGATAATGTAGCTTATTATAGCCTAATATGCCTATAATTGATCTCATCCATGATCCGGGGAGTCTATAACTTATTGCATAGGCTAGGCCTACTATTAGGATTGTCTGGTTATTCAATAGGCTGTTGGCTCCCTCAGGTGGTGTATCATTTGTAGTGCAGTCTGCTCTTGGTAGGCTTGAGCAGGTGGGCCACTAGACCAGTAGGAGGAGCCGCTGGAAGTGGTTGACATAACGGTATGTACCTGCCCTACCTGCTTTACCGTGATCTCAGTGTGCGCTTATAAAGGTAGAGTGGTGGATGGGAACGCAGAATTGTTTTAATTGATTGATTATTGGGATTAAGACATAATAAGCTACCAACACATGTGGAATGCATGTAGCTGTAGGAGATGCATACATTAGGCTACACAACAGCCCTATGAAGCTGTCAATGATATCACTTATCAATTAGGCCTATCATTTATGAAAGACTCGTGTTTCAACCGAGTTTCTACTAAGCTATATGGAATTGTTTTAAGAAGGTCATACCAAAGAACATTTTGCTATTTGATTTAGAATTAAGACTCCTTGAAGGATCTAAAAAATATATACCAAAATTATTTGATGAAGAATTGTATTTGGCCTTACTGCTATTAGCCCATACAAATGCATTGAATAACAGATTCACTACATGGAACAATAGATAGTCCCTCCAAAAACTAAAAAGGAAGTTTGTTTGTGCTATATCTGAGAGATATAAAAAAGATCAGGAAACATTTGTTACTATTGTTGACGTGTTTAACCCCTTATTTTTTACACTAAACAGTCTAAAGCCTCGATCACACCGACAGCGTCATTGCGCAAAATGGTACGCAGTGTCATCTGGATATGTGTACAACAAAAGTTCAACATTCACCTGCTACCATTTCTGTCAAGCTGTCTAAGCATACAGTTTAATGCATACGTTCGATAAATCCAACATATGCACCACACAGTTCGATAAATCCAATGTATGCACCACACAGAACACACAACAACTGCCTCTGCAACGCAATGCTGCAAGGCAAACACAGCATTCCATTGGAAATGAATGTACTTCTTGTGTACCAAAATGCAATGACACTGTTGGTGTGATCGAGGAGTGAGCCCTGTCTAAGCCGGGGGAGTGGGGTTGTACTAAGCTATATGGAATTGTTTTAAGAAGGTCATACCAAGGATCATTTTGCTATTTCATTTTGAATTTTAAGACCCCTTGAAGTACATTTTTTATTTTATTTTTTATATTTGCACAGGGTAAGCTAATCCTAGATCTTTGATAATGCTAACTTCTAGGATAGGCCTATGGTGCTGTTAAAATTCTGATATGTGTTCAACAATTACATGAGTGGGCAAATACTTTATAACAACAGGCGAAAACACATTTACCAATCATCATTCATGGACATGACAGCATGCTAGTAACACCTGTCTGTGAGGGCATGCAGCAGTTGATTGGTTCATGGCACTGCAGAATGGGTGTGGTCACAAGCATAAATGTGACCCTGAGTGAGGAGGGGTGTCGGGGTGTTGTTCAGCTGTCCTTCCACAAGGTCAAGTCTTCTTCCTGTTTCTCGATCACACTTCTGGCCTTGGGAGCCAACACGGTCTGGGTGTGAATAACCAGGGGATGATGTCATAGCTTCAGCAGTCCAGGACAGTCTTGCAAAGCCACGCCCAGTTTCCACGGTGACCTGACCCCAGGCTGTCAAACATCAAAACAACCCTACCGGCTGGCTGGGGGGTAAGGAACGAGGACAGGACTTGGCAACAGGCTACCTAAGGGGGGTAAACAGCACTCCACTATAGCCAGAGGTCAGAAGTGGTGCATTACATAGGGAATAGGGTACTATTTGGGACATACACCAGGACAGCCAGCCAAGAGGTCATGTCAACACCTAGCCGCTCCAATTAGCTTGGATCTAAGCGCTCATGAGTCCAAACGAAACGGAACACCATGTTCCAATGTTCCATCGTTCCGATAAATGTGATAACCCTAAATGTGATACGTTGTATTTTAATCTTAGCCGATATGTATCCTGATGGAAGTCATTTGTAGCTGGACGCACTACTGTATATCCTACATAGCTTTGTGATCTCAATCACACACACAATGTTTATTAAAGCCTAACAGTCTGAAAAGTCGGTGGAGTTTAATGTTCTGCTTTCACCAAACAGTAATTAACTGTTGGCCCACCTGGGTGCATGTGAGGATGTCTATAGGAGTGACAACACAGAAGTTTCATAGTAGTGTGCAACATGGTGTCTACTCCCTGCTCGTTTGCTAGTGAACCACTGGAGGGAACTAGTGAAGCGTTCAGTACTGTGTAAACTCAGGCACCTGCTGTAAGTAGGGTATTTGTACTCTTTATAGACAACAGCACCTGTTTGAATTGAAAATATTAAATTGCTAAACTGTACAGAGAAGTGCATTTCTATCCAATGAGACATGAAAACACGTTTAGGTTTGACTTGAGTGACTTTACACGTCTGTCTGCACTGAGGCATATTGTAGGAGACCTACACTAATAATATCTATGGGCCTACATCTGAAGGGACTCTGGTTGTGTTTAGCCGCTGTTGAAACTGCTGAGGCCTAGAGATGACATAGGACTCCATGATGATAAATGTATACATTTGATCATAATTAGGGGATCAGTTATCCTATATCCTGTATAGCTGACAGGCAGATAAGCATGACAAATTCTACCATTTCTAAATACTGTAGAAATCAATATGTTATCTCATATCAGAACCAACATGGTATCTTGTATCACAGCTGTAGAGTAAATCAAGTTATCTGGTTCTACATGACCTTGTAACAGAGTGGGAGGAAGCTGGCTGAAAAGTTCAGGGCCACGAGGCGTTAAAGGTCACTATTTTCGATGTCAACGAAGTGAATTAAGACCCTGCACGCCATGGTGGAATCAAGATGAAGTTACAGCGGCTCAGCCCAGCACCTTATCTATTACCACACTGGAACAGAAGGACTATATCCCCACAAGGTGGTATAAAGAAGTCCTATTTTCTCTTTAACAGCCACTCACCTTGTGAAAATGTGATTTAATTGGCTGCTTTTTGGTTTCACGTATAGCGGCACAGTTTACTCATTCTTTTGGGGAAGCACATGGCTCTATGCTGTCTTGCATTGATTGAAGAAGGCTTGTATAACCATTTTACAGTCATTCAGAATTGGATCTTTGCGTTATAGAGCGTATAAATGAGTATAGAACCATTCCTTATGAGGGTGCTGTCCAAAATTAGCATGAGATTGCCTCGTAAAAGGGTAAAAACGGGATGAACTCCTGAAAATGTTCTTAATAAAAAAATGTACATTCAATCAACAGAAACAGAAGCCGGTGGCCAACATTTCGTCTGTCTTGTATAACTATTTTGGCATGGGATTATGATTATGTAAAGGCAGTGCCAGTGGTGTTCCTGAACATCGTTCACAGACATCTATAAATCTGTCCAACATGCTTTTCAAACCCACCATCTGATCCATACCATGAGATCAACACAAATAATAACGTAACGTCTGAGTATCAAGTTTAATAATTTATGCAAAGGGATAACTATCATGAATCAGCTGTAAATTCAAAATAATTAGAATAATGTGATTTTTCCATTTCTATAATTACAGTTTTTTTCAATTGCTAACATGCATTGGTTAAAACTGAAGTCATATTGTCAAAACTCATCACACAGTCAGCGAAACAGAAGTATATGTGGACCAAACTGCTTTCACACAAAATGCATTCAATGACCACAGTCTCCGAAATCCATGAACTCTTTTCTCATTCATACTCCACCACCTGCAAAACCATATATTTGCAGCACGTTTTCAAATGCTAACACACTGTTTCCAAAACGGTTAAAAACACATTCAAAACAGAATGATGGCAAATGTTGTGCATTTCTGCAGTAACCAGATTGAAACATATAGAAAATCTCAGCAGAATATTTAATAATTCCAAACACAGCTGATTGCAATTTCAGCTGAAAGCCTACCCAAGTGTCCTGTTTTTAGTCTCTTTACCAAACAGACGAAAGAGGACGGCTTCGGAATGATTTAGTTTGGAAACATGGATCAAGGAAGACAGGTTGGTGGGGAAAGAAGAGTGGCAGGGAGAGGGAGAATGTGTGGAGGACAAATAAGAGGAAGACCAAGAGTGGTGGTCTCTGATGAGATAAGGGCCACGATTATTGACCATGTTGTAAACCATGGTCTCTCTTTGAGAGAGGCCGGTTTAAGGGTGCAACCAAATCTGCAGCGTTCAACAGTTGCATCAATAGTACACATTTTCCGGCAAAACAACAGGTGAGATGTGCATCCTTCACTGATAATTGAACTACATATTACAGTACAATACAGTGTGTTCACATTTTTACATGTACTGACATTTTGAAATATATTGATTGTTTTGTGTTTTTCAGTAGGATCAAAAGGTTGCCTCCCACAGGAGGGAGAGCCAGAATATTATCAGATGCGCAGGAAATTGCCATTGTTTACATGTTAATTAGCAACAATGCAATAAAACTGCGGGAAATTTGGGACAGAGTGCTGGCAGACAATATCACTTTTGGGAATGTGAATACGGTCAGCACAACGACAATTGCCAGAGTCCTAGAGAAACATATACAAGGATGAAGCAGTTGTACACTGTACCCTTTGAGAGAAACGGTGAACGTGTGAAAGAACTCCGGGATCAATATGTTCAGGTAAGATATCTGTTCAATAAACAAACAGGGTACATACACAGCTATGCATAATGTAAAATACTGTAAAACTGTGGATTTACTGTATTTTAGAGAGTAATGGAGATGGAAGCCAGGCAAACTGCACATACATTCATCTTTGTGGATGAAGCTGGATTCAACCTGGCAAAAACACGCCACAGGGGAAGAAATGTGATTGGACAGATAGCAACCATGGATGTCCCAGGCCAGAGAGGAGCTAACATCACAATGTGTGCAGCACTGTCCAATGATGGTTTGCTGTTACACAAACCACTCATTGGCCCCTACAATACAGAGAGGCTAATTTATTTTCTGGATGACCTGCATAATCGGCTTGTGCCAGCGGAGGAGAGAGGGGCAAGAAACTCCCCTACCTTAGTTGTTGTGTGGGATAATGTGGCATTCCACCACTCTGCTGCAGTCACAGACTGGTTTGCTGCACATCCCAGGATGTCAGTACTATTCCTGCCTCCATACTCCCCCTTCCTAAATCCCATAGAGGAGTTTTTCTCTGCGTGGAGGTGGAAGGTTTCTGAAGACTGCCAGGGTTGGATTAGACATTCTAGAAGATACTTTCCAAGATGCATCGCCAGAGAAGAAATAAGATGTGACGTTGATGAGAACTTGTGGCCAAATACAGGAGAGGGGGAGAACTAGAACCCTCACAGTACTGTACAGTATGAGTGATTATAATATACATGTTGTTGATGTTTTTATTGTAATTATTATTGCAGCCCTGGAATTTCAGGATTTGGTTTTTTGTTTCAACTTTTTATTTTTCACAAGTAAATTACTATATGCAAAGATATAGACAAAAAATGCTATTGAAGCAAATTGCTGCATTTCTGAATCCTTCTTGTTACATATACTTTAGTACAGTCAATAAAGTGAAAAGGTCTTGTTCTTATTCTATAATGAAATACTGATTTATGTGAAGAATCATTCAAACTTCATCATTTATGTAATGCTCCCTGTTGTTAGTGTTTTTTAGGTCAGTGTGTTATGAGTGACAATGTATGCTTTCTGAGTGAGAACTGTTGCCAGTGTTATGGTCGAACAAACTTATTTTGAGACATGTATGAAGTGTTTTGGTGGTGTGAGTGAGTTTTGGAGGTGAGATTAACTGTTTGGCCAAGATGCATGTTGGTAATGCAGACTGTGTGAAGAGTTTTGAAAAAGTGGCTTCAGTATTAACCGATGCTTGTTAGCAATTGAAAAAAACTGTAATGGGCAAAATATAGGATGTAACAAAAGTTACTTTTACCAAAAGTATATACAAGGCAGCCTCTGTGAGGTCAAAGAGGATATCAACCAAATCTTACATAATCTGAGACCCTTGTACAATCTGTCATTCTCTCTTTCCACACATCTTGTAGGAAATCCCTTCCATTACCTCATAGGCCAGGTGTTTCAGGGTCATGTGACATGGCCTCATGGTCTATTGGTCTATGAGGTGGTTTCACACTGTGTTGTGCTTTGATCCCAGCAGCATACACACCCCTCTAAGAATGTACAGCCAGGCAGAGGCTAGCTGAGGGCCACCATCTTTGTCCCTACCATGGCTTCTGACTGAGGGCTGTGAGCCAGCTGCTGTGGGAGGGGTGTGTGTGTGTGTGTGTGTGTGTGTGTGTGTGTGTGTGTGTGTGTGTGTGTGTGTGTGTGTGTGTGTGTGTGTGTGTGTGTGTGTGTGTGTGTGTGTGTGTGTGTGGGTGGGTGTATGGGTTTGGGAGTGTGTGTCCAGTCCAGGTCATATACAGTACCAGTCAAAAGTTTGGACACACCTACTCATTCAAGGGTTTGTCTATATTTTTGCTATTTTCTACATTGTAGAACATCAGAACTATGAAATAACACATATGGAATCATGTAGAACCAAAAAAGTGTTAAACAAATCAAAATATATTTGAGATTTGAGATTCTTCAAAGTAGCCACCCTTTTCCTTGATGACAGCTTTGCACACTCTTGGCATTCTCTCAACCAGCTTCATAAGGAATGTTTTTCCAACACTCTTGAAGGAGTTCCCACATATGCTGAGCACTTGTTGGCTGCTTTTCCTTCACTCTGCGGTCCAACTCATCCCAAACCATCTCAATTGGGTTGAGGTTGGGTGATTGTGGAGGCCAGGTCATCTGATGCAACACTCCATCATGCTCCTTCTTGGTCAAATAACCTTACACAGCCTGGAGGTGTGTTTTGGATCATTGTCCTGTTGAAAAACAAATGATAGTCCCACTAAGTGCAAACCAGATGGGGTGGCGTATTGCTGCAGAATGCTGTGGTAGCCATGCTGGTTAAGTGTGCCTTGAATTCTAAATAATTCACTGACAGTGTCATCAGCAAAGCACCCCCACACCATCACACCTCCTCCGCCATGCTTCACTGTGACACAACGGTTGGAACCAAAAATCTCACATTTGGACTCATCAGACCGAAGGACAGATTTCCACCGGTCTAATGTCCATTGCTCGTGTTTCTTGGATCAAGCAAGTGTCTTCTTCTTATTGGTGTCCTTTAGTAGTGGTTTCTTTGCAGCAATTCGACCATGAAGGCCTGATTCTCGCAGTCTCCTCTGAACAGTTGATGTTGAGATGTGTCTGTTACTTGAACTCTGTGAATAATTTTTTTGGGCTGCAATCTGAGGTGCAGTTAACTCTAATGAACTTATCCTCTGCAGCAGAGGTAACTCTGGGTCTTCCTTTCCTGTGGCGGTCCTCATGAGAGCCAGTTTCATCATAGCGCTTAATGGTTTTTGTGACTGCACTTGAAGAAACTTTCAAAGTTCTTGAAATGTTCCGTATTGACTGACCTTCATGTCTTAAAGTAATGATGGACTGTCGTTTCTCTTTGCTTATTTGAGCTGTTCTTGCCATAATATGGACTTGGTCTTTTACCAAATAGGGCTATCTTCTGTATACCACCCCTACCTTGTCACAACACACTGATTGGCTCAAACGCATTAAGAAGGAAAGAAATTTCACAAATTAACTTTTAAGATGGCATAACTGTTAATTTAAATGCATTCCAGGTGACAACCTCATGAAGCTGATTGAGAGAATGCCAAGAGTGTGCAAAGCTGTCATCAAGGCAAAGGTTGACTATATGAAGAATCTAAAATATAAGATATATTTTGATTTGTTTAACACTTTTTTGGTTACTACATGATTCCATATGTGTTATTTCATAGTTTTGATGTCTTCACTATTATTCTACAATGTAGAAAATAGTACAAATAAAGAAAAACCCTGGAATGAGTAGGTGTGTCCAAACTTTTGACTGGTACTGTATGTCAATGTAAATATTTGGACATTGTTGTGATTGAATGTATAGCACAGAGTGCCCATGTCACTTGTTAGTCTTGACTTTGTTGTGTTTATAGCCTCGACAGTTGTTGGTATATTTATCTGTTGCCGGGTGTAACATTATGTAATTTAAATTGACTAATCAAATCTAATCAAATCAATACTCTTCGTTAGTCAGCACCTCTACAAAAAATGTTGTGTGTGTCAACTCATGCTTTTTACTAGACCATGAATGAAATAAAACCTGCCCACCTTGGTCCACAGCTTGAGAAGCTCAGGCGGTAGAGAACTATCCTCCTCCATGTTGACTGGCTCCATATTGATGGGCCCCTCTGGCTTCCTGGCCTGGTTCACCTTTGTTAAATACACAGTGCAAGGCACACCTGTTAATTGAAATGCATTCCAGGTGACTGGAATGGCGCAGTGGTCTAAGGCACTGCATCGCAGTGCTAACTGTGCCACTAGAGATCCTGGTTCGAATCCAGGCTCTGTTGCAGCCGGCCGCGACCGGGAGACTCATGGGCGGCGCACAATTGGCCCAGGGTAGGGGAGGGAATGGCCGGCAGGGATGTAGCTCAGTTGATAGAGCATGGCGTTTGCAACGCCAGGGTTGTGGGTTCGATTCCCACGGGGGGCCAGTATAAAAAAAAAGAAGGAAAAAAAAAAGATATGTATTCACTAACTGTAAGTCGCTCTGGATAAGAGCATCTGCTAAATGGCTAAAATGTAAATGTGTGACTACCTCATGAAGCTGGTTGAGAGAATGCCAAGAGTATGCAAAGCTATCATCAAGGCAAAGGGTGGCTACTTTGAAGAATCTCAAATATAAAATATATTTTGATTTGTTTAACACTTTTTTGGTTACTACATGATTCCATATGTGTTATTTCATAATGTTGATGCCTTCACTATTATTTTGCAATGTAGAAAATAGTAAAAATAAAGAGAAACCCTGGAATGAGTAGGTGTGTCCAAACTTTTGACTGGTACTGTATGTCCGCTTGCTCCCACCATCACCACCACCCTATGGCTATGATGACGGACATACATGAGCTGGACTGTCCACACACACACACACACACACACACACACACACACACACACACACACACACACACACACACACACACACACACACACACACACACACACACACACACACACTGTCACAATCCGGGTTAGAACTCCGGTCTCAGAAGTGTAGAGCTGGGGGTACTACCCCTTAGCCACAGAGGAGATGTTGTAGGACCCAAATAAAACACCCAAGGCAATACTCCAGGCAAGTAGATTTAATGTTCCAAAACAGGAGGCAAAACAAAACAACTCCACGAGGGGAGAAAAACAAACTAAAGATAACTTCAAAAACTTACTAGGACTGACACGGTGAGACAAAGCAGGAGACACACAGTCAGGACGAAATAACCAAGTGAGAAACAAGGGGAAAACACACAGCTAAAATACACAAGGGGAAACAAGGCACAGGTGACCTGGATAAGCTAATTAGGACACATGAGGAAGAACTAAGGCAAAGGGGAACACAGCTGACCTCTAGAGGCCAGGAGACAAACAGGGGAAGCAGGAAGCTGACAGGACCCCCTCCTCTAGGAACGACTCCTGACGTTCCTTCCAGAACACCCTGGCCCCAGGGTGCGAAAATCTCGGATCAACCCTGGGTCCAGGATGTCCCTGGCTGGAACCCAGGAGCGCTCCTCTGGCCCGTAGCCCTCCCAGTCCACCAGATACTGCAGAGAGTTCTGGACCCTCCGGGAGTCCAGTATCCGGCGGACTGTGTAGGCTGGCTGGCCGTCTATGATCCTGGGAGGTGGCGGGGGGTCTGTGGGGGGGGCAAAAGGAGAAGACAAGACAGGTTTAAGGAGTGAAACATGGAAAGTGGGGTTAACTCTAAGGGAGCGAGGCAGAACTAAACGATACGAAACAGGGTTAACCTTTCTAGCAATGCGGAAAGGGCCGATGTATCTCTGGGAAAGCTTCTTGGATTCGACCCGGAGGGGCAAGTTCTTAGTGGCCAACCAAACTCTCTGTCCAGCTCGGAAACTAGGGGCCGCCCGGCGGTGGCGATTAGCCTGACTTTGGTATCTCTGGGAGGTCCGAAGGAGGGTACACCTGGCCTTCTTCCAGGTCCGCCTACAGCGTTGGACAAAGCGCTGGGCCGAGGGAACACCAACTTGCGCCTCTTCCTCTGGAAATAATGGAGGGTTGTAACCGAACTGGCATTCGAAGGGGGACAATCCGGTGGCTGAGGACTGGAGGGTGTTGTGGGCATATTCAGCCCAAATGATATAGGTGGCCCAAGACGTGGGATTACTGGCCGCCATACACCGCAGGGTGGTCTCCAGATCCTGATTAATCCGTTCCGTTTGGCCATTAGACTCTGGATGGAATCCTGACGATAGGCTGGCTGTGGCCCCAATAAGCCTGCAGAAGGCCCCCAAAACCGGGACGAGAATTGGGGACCTCGGTCAGAGACCACGTCCAGGGGAATGCCAAATATCCGGAAGACATGGTTCATGAGGAGCTCAGCAGTCTCCTTAGCCGAGGGCAGCTTGGGCAGGGGAATAAACCGGGCAGCCTTAGAGAAACGGTCTACCACCACAAGGATGACGGTGTTGCCCTGGGATAGAGGAAGTCCCGTAACAAAGTCCAGAGAAAGGTGTGACCATGGCCTTCGAGGAACAGGTAAGGGATGGAGCAGTCCCTGGGGTCGCTGGCGTGTCGACTTTCCCTGGTTGCACACAGGGCAGGCCTCAACATAGACCTGCACGTCCTTCTTGATGGACGGCCACCAAAACCGCCGTCGGAGGAACTCCAGTGTGCGAGCACTGCCAGGATGGCATGTCAAGGGCGACTCATGACCCCACTGCAAGACGCGGGCCCGAACCGAGAGAGGAACGTACAGGCGACCGGCAGGACCACCGCCTGGATCGGGCTCATGGGCAAGAGCTTCTCGTACCCCTCTTTCTAGTTCCCACTGAAGAGGTGCGACGATCCTAGACCTCGGAATAATCGATGCCAAGGGCTTCTCTTGTACCTCGGGAGAATAGACTCGAGACAGAGCATCCGGCTTGACGTTCTTGGTGCCAGGTCGGTAAGTCAGGAGGAACTGGAATCGATTAAAGAAAAGGGACCATCGTGCTTGCCGAGGGTTCATCCGCTTAGCCTGTTGGAGATATTCCAGGTTCTTGTGGTCTGTGAGAACCTGGAAAGGGTGCTGAGCCCCCTCAAGCCAATGGCGCCACTCTTCCAAGGCCAGTTTTACCGCAAGCAACTCTAGATCCCCCACGTGGTAGTTGCGCTCGGCCTCAGACAGGCGGCGAGACATGAAGGCACAAGGGTGTAATCTCCCATCCGCACCCCTCTGTGACAGGACGGCTCCCACCCCCACCTCTGAGGCGTCCACCTCCACCACGAAAGGTCTCTCTGGGTCAGGGGTCACCAGAATCGGAGCAGAAGTGAAGCGGCGCTTGAGATCCTCGAAGGCCCCTGCTGCTTCCGGACCCCAGTGAATCTTGGTCCCTCCTCCCTTGGTAAGCGTCGTCAAGGGGGCTACCACCGAGCTGAAATTCTTGATGAACTTCCGATAGAAGTTAGAAAAGCCAATGAACCGTTGAACCTCCTTGACCGTGGCAGGTGTGGGCCAATCGTGGACCGCCTTGACCTTCTTGGGATCCATCTCTAGGTGCCCGGGAGTGACAATAAACCCGAGAAACTGAGTCTGAGAAACATGAAATTCACACTTCTCAGGCTTAACGTAGAGGTGATTGTCAAGGAGCCTCTGGAGAACCCGGCTAACATGCCCCTCATGTTCCTTCAGTGACCTCGAGAAGATGAGGATATCGTCCAGGTACACGAAGACGAACAGATTAAGCATATCCCGGAGAACATCATTAATCAGGGCTTGGAATACTGCGGGGGCATTGGTGAGCCCGAACGGCATCACCCGATATTCATAGTGTCCCGTGGGCGTGTTGAACGCCGTCTTCCATTCGTCTCCTGGCCGGATCCGCACGAGATGGTAAGCATTGCGGAGATCCAGCTTAGTAAAAATGGAAGCCCCTTGAAGCAGCTCAAAAGCAGTGGCCATGAGAGGAAGAGGGTATCGATTCGAACCGTGATCTTGTTGAGTCCCCGGTAATCAATACAAGGCCTCAGACCCCCGTCTTTCTTTTCAACAAAAAGAAGCCCGCCCCAGCCGGGGAAGTAGAGGCATAGATGAGGCCGGCTGCCAAGGACTCCTTAATGTAGGTGTCCATAGCTGCGTGCTCGGGGAGGACAAGGAAAAGATCCGACCTCTAGGAGGGCAGCACCCAGGGAGTAGATCAATGGCACAGTCATAAGTGCGATGAGGCGGTAAGGCAGTAGCCCGGGCCTTGCTGAACACTGCCTTGAACCGATGGTAAACACTGGGGACTCGGGAGACGTCAACAGACTCTTGAAACTGGGTACTAGGGGCTGAGGAACTCTGAAGCATGCAGGTGAGTTGGCAAGTGGGACCCCAGCTAAGAATGGTGCCAGTAGGCCAGTCGATCTGGGGATTATGTCTGCATAGCCAAGGGTGACCCAGGATAATAGGATACTCGGGAGAGTCAATGAGATAGAAGGTCTCCTCCTGCTGGTGTTGAGAGATGGTAAGTCGCAGGGACTGAGTCGCCTCAGTAACTTTTCCTGGTTCCAGAGGTCTGCCATCTAAGGCTGTAACTGCCTGGGGTTGAGGAAGTAGTTGGGTAGGGATCTTAAGTTCCTTAGCCAAGGTTACATCCATAAAATCACCTGCGGCACCGGAATCGATCATAGCCTGGACCCGATGCTGGTGGCCCTCCCAGGACAGAGTGGCTGGAATAGCTAGGACCGCGTTAGTAGGAGGAGCTCTAATTTTCCCCATCACAACCCTCCTGTAGCTGGGCGGGGACAGGCGTTTCCCGAAAGCTCGGGGCAAGTGGAGCGGAAGTGGCCGGCAACCCCGCAGTAGAGGCACCGACGCTCCCTCATGCGACGTTCCCCTTCGTTGGAAGAAAGCCTGGAACGGCCTAACTGCATGCTCTCCGGGGAATCCTGGGGCAGTTCAGGAGCCGGGGCAGCTCTGAATGACGGAGTCCAAACAGGAGAAACAGAGCTGCTCAGAGGAACTTGGGACTGAGACACCTGACGGCGAGCCGTTCTCCGCTCTCTTAGACGATTGTCCAGGCGGATGGCCAAGGCTATGAGGGACTCGAGATCTTCAGCTGGTTCACGGGTGGCTAACTCATCTTGAAGGGGCTCAGATAACCCTCCCTGAAAGCAGACCCTCAGCGCTTCATCATTCCATCCGCTCCTTGCTGCTATGGTTCGGAACTCAATGGCAAAATCTGCCGTGCTACGGAGGCCCTGACGGAGAGACAGTAGGCGCTTGGAAGCCTCCCGCCCACTGACAGGATGATCGAACACCCGCTTGAACTCTTCTACAAATGCAGCGTGGGAGTCACAACAGGCTTCCTGGGACTGCCACACCGCAGAGGCCCAGGCGAGCGCCTTGTCTGAAAGAAGGGTAATGAGGTAGGCAATCTTGGAACGGTCTGTGGGAAAACTTGAGGGTTGGAGCTCGAAGGTGAGGGAGCATTGGGTGAGGAAACCCTGGCAAGAGCTTGGATCCCCAGAAAAGGGCTTGGGAGGTGGTAGTCGGGGCTCCGCCAACCGAGAAGGCCTGTCGTCACTGGGAGGTGACCGGGGGAAGGGGGGAGGACCAAGGAGGCGTTCAAAGAGCTGGTGAAGGGAACTCATCATTTCGGCCAGGAGTTGAGAATGTCTAGCCATCAGCTCCTCTTGTCGGCTGAGAACGGCTTCATGGCGCTGGAAAGAAGCCTCATGTCGAATGATCACCGCCAACAGGTCCTGGGAACTGAGTGTTTCTGGGTCCATGATTGACTTGGTTATTCTGTCACAATCCGGGTTAGAACTCCGGTCTCAGAAGTGTAGAGCTGGGGGTACTACCCCTTAGCCACAGAGGAGATGTTGTAGGACCCAAATAAAACACCCAAGGCAATACTCCAGGCAAGTAGATTTAATGTTCCAAAACAGGAGGCAAAACAAAACAACTCCACGAGGGGAGAAAAACAAACTAAAGATAACTTCAAAAACTTACTAGGACTGACACGGTGAGACAAAGCAGGAGACACACAGTCAGGACGAAATAACCAAGTGAGAAACAAGGGGAAAACACACAGCTAAAATACACAAGGGGGAAACAAGGCACAGGTGACCTGGATAAGCTAATTAGGACACATGAGGAAGAACTAAGGCAAAGGGGAACACAGCTGACCTCTAGAGGCCAGGAGACAAACAGGGGAAGCAGGAAGCTGACACACACAGTGGAATAATTCATCTTGATAATAAACAGAGACACACTGCATCAACCTGCCATGTAAAATACAGGGCCTGGAACTTATTGAGAGACACACCGATGGAAATAAAAAAAAATAGTCATTTAAAATAGCAGCGCAGCTATAGCAGCAGGCACGTATGCATGTGTAATCTGATGACTGTCTATGCAGAGTAACATGGGAGGAATTCTGATTGGTATCTTTGAACTTGATTTAAGCGTCACTCACTCAAGAATCTGGGAATTCATAGTGATAGTGCCAGTTACGTTCCCTAATCCCTAGTGCACTGAGATGCATGTTGAGTTGTCGGTATGCTGGAGAGAATGCAAGTGAAGGTGAAAAGTATAATATCCTTCTTTAGAGTTATTTTGATTTTGTTTTGAATTTGTTGTCCATTCATTGACTTACTAATGATGTAGAACTACACAAATGAGGCATCATGCACCTCATTTTTTGAGGGGACACTGATGGCCAAATGTGATTTTTTAAATCAATTTTCCGTAAAATTAACGATATTGTCTGTATTTTCAGTGTGCTCCGTCAGTTGGATGAGCAAATGGCAATGTACCACCCACACCCATAGATCTTGAATAGCCAGAAGGAACTATATAAGGCTGTTCTATTCCTATTGCTTTTCCACTGGGGGTCTGACAGAACAGTGTCAATCACAACACAATGAGAGCACAGGCCAGGGACCAGGGTGGTCTAACAGTGTCATCACAGCTTAACCAAACAGAAGCCCAATGGATGACGAAAGTGACATCCACAACTTGCAAGGCCATTCTGTGAAAAATTCACTAAGAAAAACACTTCTTTACATGTTATCACTAGCATACACATATTACAGATAAGTAACCATTGCAAAATGTTCTATTGCATTTAGACTAATCTTTTTCCCAATATGTTTTTCATATGCATGATCAACAAGCTTGTTGCGTTGGAAGGTCAGTCAGTGTAACCAAACACTTTTATGTTTGGAAAGTGGGAGCGATGGGACTGGATGCCTGAATTTACAACTCGTTTGAATGGACTTTTAAGGCTGGTGTCATCATTCTGATTGACAGGGTCATATGATACTTTAGCACCACAGGCTGTATCAAGCACTAAGCATGGACGCTGTTTAAGAGAAGAAAAAGCGTGGTCACCCATTGGGCCATATGAAAGATCCTCTGCTGTTTTAGAGGAAATGTTTTCCAATGGTAACCAGGTCACAAACTCGTGGTGGCCTAACTTGCTTAACCGAATTCGTAACATTTGGAGGGCAGCCAACTCTTAGATGGCCTTGTGGCTTCTGACTAAGCGTTGTTCCATATGGATTTATCTCTTCCACAATGCTGGAATGGATGTCATCAAAACGCTTTTCTACGGATTCTTTCCCAATGGAGTTTTCTTTGTGGTGGTGGGGTATTGTACTTAAAATGGTTTGAAGGCTAGTTTTGGAAAATGTGATGTGCTCTTGTGCCTATTTGTAGGCCTGCTATAAATAGGTTTGGCGGGCTACGCATGCTCATGTTTGATTGGAAATTGCACAGTGCCTTGAGCCGGAGAGAGTGGTGGGTCCATCTACAAAGAGACAAAAGGAAAGCTATGAATGGTGAGTTTACCTCACAGATCTGATGGTAGATAGCTTGTCGATGAATGATGATATCATGGATGTGTTACCAACTGAACATAACAACTTACTTTTACCAAACATCTCTGTTGCTGATGTCAGGTTCTATAGTATAAGGCATTACACTACAATTGATGAAGATAATAGAAGAGGTTTCATTAATATTTACCAAAAAGGGGCATCATCTTGATTTTGTATCTTATTATTCAAAATAACTTACTGTCATTTTAATTTCTCTTTCAGCTGCTTTCTCCCAGATTTAGACCATAACAGATAACCGCCACAGAAGAAAACCTCATTTGTTTGGTGGATTGACATCATCATCTGTCGACTTCTCTGAGGAAGTTTCTCCTGGGAATTTAAGTTTGAAAGAGAAACTCTATCTGTTGGAGAATGAGTTCCAGGAGGCTGATGACACGCTCCTACTCCGCGGGGGACGGGAGGTCCAGCTCCCACAATGGAGATGATGTCATAGGGAGTAGCAGAGCCAGCAGCCGCAGCTACCTCTCTAGTGTCAGGCCTGAAAACAGGTACACAACCCTGCAACCCAACACAGGAAATATTACTGTACCTAAACAAGCAACAAGAATGTAATAATCTGTTTATTACCACATCCCTCTTCTTTTGAAATTAAGTTTAACCATTGATTCAGCATCATTGCATTATGAGGTCTTAACAATAAAACAATAAACATGGAATTTATAATGCCATTTTCAATTAAAATGATTGGATGGCTTGGATTGAAATGATTTCTCAGTGTGTTAGTTAGTTATAGATAGTTGTGTTAGTTATATTTACATTACATTTACATTTTAGTCATTTAGCAGACGTTCTTATCCAGAGCGACTTATCTTAAGGTAACTGGGTGAGACAACCACATATCAAAGTCATAGTTGGTTTCCATGGTGTTGTTTACTGTATTTAAGGCTGTTTGAATGGCCAGCTGATAGGCAACACTCACTACCAGCTCATAAAAAGCTATGATCATGAAGGTCAGCTCTCAGCTCTTTATAAATAAACTGCAACTCACTGCATAAGCCTGTGTAAATTCAAACCATCTTCCAAAATGCATCCCAAAAATAGAAGAAAAGTTGATGAAAATCCAATCTTCCTACTACTGGGTATGTCCACTTATGACCAAGTGCGTGCTGCAACCTAGTATGAACTATCAAGTCAAGTTAAAACAAGTATTCTTAGTTGTAATTCAGTAAAATATTAATGGTACAGATTGCATCATCATGTAATACTTGATGACGTCACTTAGTGTTTTTCCACTGTCAGTGGTTTGATCTTGTTTTATTGTTGACACTAGGCAATAGTCATTCAAAATAAATAATGAAACAAACCATGTCCTTAGCAGCACCCTATCTTAATGATCTGGCAGAGAGACTGAAAAGATGACAACACCTGACAGAGTGACTAGACCTACACATAAACACTCTGTTTATGGCCATTATTACAGCCATGATATATCCACCAATTAAGATGTTTCAAGCTATGGTGTATGGAGTGATATTAGTGCCAACAGAAATAGAATCTGAATTCATTCATTTTCAATTCAAATTACATTTCTGAATACAAATGCAGTTTTTGTTGTCACTCAGTAATGATCCTTCAATACCTGCGTTCTGTATTGAATGCACTATATTCATTTAGAGTCATGTATGTCTCATTACTGTAAAATGAATTTCATATGGACTAAAATATGGGAATTTGATAACCAATTTGATAACCAATGAAATGTGATAACCAATTATAATCATTTGATAACCAATTAAAAGCATTGATAACCAATTTGATAAGCAATTAAAAGCATGACAATGGGTGATAGTTTATGTAAGAGCACTTCTTCATGCCAGAACGCCTATGCATTGTGCCTGATGAGCTGCTTCTATTTGCTTCCTCTCTGCATAGCTACTCCAGTCACAGCTATTCTCAGTACAGGCCATCAAGGTACTGTCATGTATTTGTTTCATGAAATTCATTTCAACTAACACCAGCACTTGCTATCTTTTAGCTTTTCTTTAGCCTGACTTATGTTGCCTCCCCATGATGACATTGAGGATGAAAGTTGGAACAATGTGTGCTTGGTGAAATATGTTGGCTTATATTTGATTATAGTGATATTGGATTGCACCAGATATTGCATCACAAACTACATAACACCCATTTTGACCTCTGCAATTCTTATGGAAAGCAAGACAATCCATGGAAATCAAATCACTAGGATATGGAATCACATTACCTTACAGTATGTAGGGTTGAATGTGTTGATAAAAATGTGTTTACATATTTTACAAACTATTGCATTGTATATACCGCATATTTTGGCTATCTTCCATTGCCCTTATAGAAGATTACATATTTAGAAAATAGCTTTGGCCCAGGTGAGAGACATTTGTTTGAATTTGAAAATGTAACTAAGTGTGTTATGCAGGAGCACACTACATTGTGTTATGGCACATTTAACGGAGGAGACCCAGCCATCCTTTGAGACAACATTAAAGTCAAGAGCCGTATCTGAAACCTGTAACATCAAGTTCACCTGTGAGGTGTCAGGTAAACGCTCCTCCGGTGTGTGAGTGGGTGCAATACGTTATTTGTAATAGCCTACATACTTGGTTGTTGTACTTGCTAACCACTATTATCTATCTGAAGATTTTACAGTAAGTGCGAAATGTAGTCTTTATCACTCTCTCTCGGTTTCAATTTGTTTTCAGGTCACCCCGCTCCAGAAGTGACATGGTACAAAGATGATTTGCAATTGGACAGATACTGTGGACTACCTAAATACAACATTTCCCGCAATGGACAAAACCATTCATTGCACATTTACAAGTATGTATCAGGCTCATAATTGTCATTTGTATTGAAGTCAGTTTGGTTTGTATTGATGCACCCAAAAATGATTTATAGCGATGTAAAAGAATTGTGCAGCAACTGTATAATACAAGTATCTATAATTTGTTTTCTTTACAGTTGCACTATGGAGGATGCAGCCATCTACCAGGCGTCAGCCAGGAACAACAAAGGCATTGTGTCTTGCTCTGGAGTCCTTGAGGTGGGGACGATGAGCGAGTACAAGATCCATCAGCAGTACTTCGCCAAGATCAAACTGAAGGCCGAAAACACACGCAGAGAGCTGGAGGAGCCCAAGCTGTGGGACAAGGAGAACCACGGGTCTCCTGCTGCTCGGCAGGAGACACTGAGGACCATCAGTCCAGACCGGTCCCAGAGGAAGAGACGGTCCCCCATGGACCCCAGCCTCAGCGCCCCCTGCTCTGTGGAGGATGAAGGGGTTGAGGAGAACGCTCAGGCTCATACTGGGGAGGCAGAGGCCAGGCTACAGGACACACCTGTGGGGGGAGAAGAAAAGCGGGAAACTAACAGGGCTGGGGCTTCCAATGTCAATGGACAGGCAGCCAATACAGAGAATAGCAGCAGCAAAGGCCTGACGTATGTTTACGATTCAGTGCAGAAGTCTTTTGCTCCACACACGCCAAAAGCATCACTGGCCAAGAAGAAGATAAAGATCTCCAATGGAGAGGAGAGTGGGATGACGGCTGATAGCCAAGCAGGGAATGGGCCTGAGGAGAGAGGGATGAGTGAAGGAGGAGAGGTCAGTGTGACACCCTGTCTGGTTGAGTCCTCACCCTCACTGGGGTCATCAGAAGAGGTAATGGAAGTGGAGAGTGCTGTTGAAACTTCAGCCTCAAAGACAGAGAGTGTAAAATACATGAAGCAGCCTGAGAGAGCCCCACTGAACAACACTGTGTCAGTAATGGAAGAAGTGAAGGTCCAAGTGAAGGATAAAGTACCTGTACAGACCCCACCACACAACGGACAGCCTAGCATCCTGTCTCCTTCTACTGGGGTCCTCTCTACAGGGGAAACCATCTCAGGGAATAAGAGTCAGAATGGTGCAGTGGCTCAGGTGACGCAGAAGGTTGGAAATAACAATATTATGGGGAGTCAGAGTACAGTTCCTCCTGTCACCTCATCACAATCACAACCAAGTCCTTCAGCTAAACTAAAACCACAACCAAGTCCTCCTTCAGCGAAACCTCAACCACAACCATGTCAACCAAGTCCTCCTTCTGTGACGTTACAACAACAACCGAGCCATATAGTAAAACCACAACCACAACCAAACCCTTCAGCGAAACCACAACCACAACCAAATCCTCCTTCTGGGAAACTACAACCACAACCACAACCACGTCAACAAAGTCCTTCAGCAAAACCACAACCATGTTCCTCAGTAACCCCACAACTACGTCAACCAAGTCCTTCAGCGAAACTCCAAGCAAGTCCTTATGTGAAACCACAATCACAACCAAGTCCTTCTGCGAAACTACAACCACAACAAAGTCCTTCAGTAAAACTACAACCACAACCACATCAACAAAGTCCGTCAGTGAAATTTCAACCACAACCACGTCAAACCAGTCCTTCAGTGAAATTACAACCACAGCTACAACCACATCAACCAAGTCCTTCTGCGAATCTACAACCACAACTACAACCTCAACCAAGTCCATCTGTAAAACAACAACCACAACCAAGTCACTCTGTTACGCCACAACCACAAGCAAGTCCTTCAGTAACAACTCCACAGGTGTTAAGCAACACACCAGAGGACATTAAACCCCATCAAAGCAATGTAACAGACATGGAGGTAGACGATAAGCCTTCTGCCCTGGAACACCTAAACAGCACCACTACTCCCCTAAAAGCTCAAACTGAATGCCCAGTGAAGGGTTCAGCATCAGTGCTTGTGGTGCTAAACTCAGATACAGTTGAAGTTGCTGGGGGTTCAGTGGAGTCAGTACTAACAACACCCTGTAAGAGCAGCGAGGCTGTCTCTGCCTTGCCTCAGCGTCTGTGTGAACAGTCAGGAGATCAGCTGTCTGTGGAGGAAACAAGCACGTGCCCAAAGAATGTGTCTGTGTCTCGGCTGCCTGCACTGCTGGGCGAAGTGGTGAGTGTCTCTGCCCTGTCCCTATGAGCTCATGGAGCGCCTAACATTTCCAACACACACCAGCCAGATCAGATCAGTAACACAAGCACCCACAGGGCTATTATTAGACTTTACAAGTATGCCCCTCTCTGTGTGACAAGACTTATGTGTAATGATGCATGTGCTGGCACGGACAGCAGCTATATTACCACTGCTACATATCGAATGGCTGAAAACATTAATATAGAGATCGAAGAGTACCTCAAGGCTTATGTTATGCGTACGCTTTGTGCAATAAGGATTTTG
The DNA here is from genome assembly GCF_020615455.1 of Coregonus clupeaformis. Lineage (NCBI taxonomy): Eukaryota > Metazoa > Chordata > Actinopteri > Salmoniformes > Salmonidae > Coregonus > Coregonus clupeaformis. The sequence continues at coordinate 18,702,519 of NC_059206.1, forward strand.
GGAGGTCAACCATCTTAGCTGGTTTGACAGTGTGAGGCTTTAAGGCTACAGAGAATGGTCTTGGTGGCGGAAAACACTTGGCATGAGAGTGAAAAGCACAATGGTACAGATGGTTTTGGGTTGGTCCAGACATAGAGAGAGGCAGAGAGCATGAGGAGTAATATGTTTGCTATCCTTGAGAGTTGAGCTGCACTGTTATCCTCGTCTTTCAGTTAAACTGTTGGTCGCAGCCAGGCGAACAGAGAGGAAGATGATGTCGTTTTTTTGTCTCTTATCCAAAAAATTGTTAATCATTTTAGGCATTGATTGTTTTTTCTCTCCAAAGAAGACATTTATGATTTCATACTATTAGGGCTTTTTGAAACACTGCACCTTCTACTGAACCAAAGTCAAGGAAGGTCTAGAAACAAAGTACTGTGAAAATAGTGCTGAGACAGACTCAATGAGCCACATTCCATTGTCTCCTCACTAAACCTAAAAACATTCCATGTTTTAGTCTGTCTACGTGGTCCTCTGTAGCTCAATTTGTAGAGCATGGCGCTTGTAACGCCAGGGTAGTGGGTTCGATCCCCGGGACCACCCACATGTAAAAATGTATGCACACATGACTGTAAGTCGCTTTGGATAAAAGTGTCTGCTAAATGGCATATTATTATTATAGTCCACTGTCACACACTCCACTGTGAACACTGTGAGAGAGAGAGAGAGAGAGAGAGAGAGAGAGAGAGAGAGAGAGAGAGAGAGAGAGAGAGAGAGAGAGAGAGAGAGAGAGAGAGAGAGAGAGAGAGAGAAAGGTTATTCTGCACTTTCTTGTTTCAATGAAACCAGTGTAGGCCTACAATAGATTGTTGTACAATGTGAACCTAAGAGCATACTCTCCCTTCTGTACTTGTCATTGTAAATGTTCATATACTCACCATTTCAATATAATTTGTTAGTTGATTAATCAAAGGGGATACACTATTATTTCACACAACACCATATTTTAGTTCTGTGATATTGAAATCAAAGTAGATGCAATGTGAATGGTCCTTTCAGTAATTCTGGGCTTATTCCATTCACTGATGGAGTGACACATGAATCACACCGGAGCCAATTAAAACCTCTGGAGCTAATTTCAGCAGACCAATTATATATGGTGCTTATTTCAGCTAAGTAATCTATCTCTTAATGTTATGTTTATCTAAGATTAAAGGAACATGAGCTCAGACCAGGAGTCAATCTCACAACAGATCCACATGCACTCTGCACCTGGTTACAACATTACTCTCCTCGTCCTGTAATGTGGAACTGCACTGTGTTTGTGAGGGTATTGTTAATCTCTATGGCTCATCAAATGACCTTTTAAGTGAAGTAATAATCATATCATAATCAAATTAGTTTAATAACACTACACCACCAGTAGCTTTATTAGACAGTATTAAAAGCGTTCTATCTGAGGGGTTGAACCTGTGTGAATTATAGTGATTTGACTACAAGCCATAGCTGTCAAGTCAAGAACAGTTTGTGAGAAAGTAACAGAGTTATAGCTGGAAAACAGGATTGCCCCATCTATTGACCGGGTTCCAATTAGTAAATATGTCTGAGCACTCAGCACTTAACACGAGAGCGAGGGCAAAATTGAAAACAAGATTCATTCCATATTTAGATACACTACATGATGAAAAGTATGTGGACACCTCCTCGTCGACCATCTCATTCCAAAATCATAGGCATTAATATGGAGTTGGTCCACCCTTTGCTGCTATAACAGCCTCCACTCTTCTGGGAAGGCTTTCCACTAGATGTTGGAACATTGCTGCGGGGACTTGCTTCCATTCATCTACAAGAGCATTAGTGAGGTCGGGCACTGATCTTGGGTGATTAGGGCTGGATCGCTGTCTGCGTTCCAATTCATCTCAAAGGTTTTCGATGGGGTTGAGGTCAGGGCTCTGTGCAGGCCAGTCAAGTTCTTCCACACCGATCTCTACAAACCATTTCTGTATGGACCTCGCTTTGTGCATGGGGGCATTGTCATGCTGAAACAGGAAAGGGCCTTCCCCAAACACTGCCACAAAGTTGGAAGCGCAGAATCGTCTAGAATGTAATTGTATTACATTTACATTTTAGTCATTTAGCAGACGCTCTTATCCAGAGCGACTTACAGGAGCAATTAGGGTTAAGTGCCTTGCTCAAGGGCACATTTACGTCATTTAGCAGACGCTCTTAAACAGAGCGACTCACAAATTGGTGCATTCACCCTATAGGCAGTGGGATAACCACTTTACAATTTTTTTTTTTGGGGGGGTAGAAGGATTACTTTATCCTATCCCAGGTATTCCTTAAAGAGGTGGGGTTTCAAATGTCTCCGGAAGGTGGTGAGTGACTCCGCTGTCCTGGCGTCGTGAGGGAGCTTGTTCCACCATTGGGGTGCCAGAGCAGCGAACAGTTTTGACTGGGCTGAGCGGGAACTATGCTTCCGCAGAGGAAGGGGAGCCAGCAGGCCAGAGGTGGATGAACGCAATGCCCTCGTTTGGGTGTAGGGACTGATCAAAGCCCGAAGGTACAGAGGTGCCGTTCCCCTCACTGCTCCATAGGCAAGCACCATGGTCTTGTAGCGGATGCGAGCTTCAACTGGAAGCCAGTGGAGTGTGTGGAGGAGGAGGGTGACGTGAGAAAACTTGGGAAGGTTGAACACCAGACGGGCTGCGGCATTCTGGATGAGTTGTAGGGGTTTAATGGCACAGGCAGGGAGGCCAGCCAACAGCGAGTTGCAGTAGTCCAGACGGGGAGATGACAAGTGCCTGGATTAGGACCTGTGCCGCTTCCTGTGTAAGGCAGGGTCGTACTCTCCGAATGTTGTAGAGCATGAACCTGCAGGAGCGGGTCACCGCCTTGATGTTAGCGGAGAACGACAGGGTGTTGTCCAGGGTCACGCCAAGGCTCTTCGCACTCTGGGAGGAGGACACAACGGAGTTGTCAACCGTGATGGCGAGATCATGGAACGGGCAGTCCTTCCCCGGGAGGAAGAGCAGCTCCGTCTTGCCAGGGTTCAGCTTTAGGTGGTGATCCGTCATCCATACTGATATGTCTGCCAGACATGCAGAGATGCGATTCGCCACCTGGTTATCAGAAGGGGGAAAGGAGAAGATTAGTTGTGTATCGTCAGTTGTATGCTGTAGTGTTAAGATTTCCCTTCACTGGAACTAAGGGGACTAGCCCGAACCATGAAAAACAGCCATTATTCCTACTCCACCAAACTTTAAATTGAGTCACTATGCATTCAAGCAGGTAGCGTTTTCCTGGCATCCGCCAAACCCAGATTCAGCCATCAGATGGTGAAGCATGATTCATCACTCCAGAGAACGCGTTTCCACTGCTCCAGAGTCCAATGGCAGCGAGCTTTACACCACTCCAGCTGATGCTTGGCATTGCACATGGTGATTTTAGGCTTGTGTGCGGCTGCTCGGCCATGGAAACACATTTCAGGAAGTTCCCGACTAACAGTTATTGTGCTGACGTTGCTTCCAGAGACAGTTTGGAACTCGGTAGTGAGTGTTACATCTGAGGACAGACGATTTTTACGTGCTACGCGCTTCAGCACTCAGCGGTCCCGTTCTGTGAGCTTGTGTGGCCTACCACTTCCCGGCTGAGCCGTTGTTGCTTCTAGACGTTTCCACTTCACAATAACAGCACTTACAGTTGACCTGGGCAGCTCTAGCAGGACAGAAATTTGACGAACTGACTTGTTGGAAAGGTAGCATCCTATGACGGTGCCATGTTGAAAGTCACTGAGCCCTTCAGTAAAGCCATTCTACTGCCAATGTTTGTCTATGGAGATTGCATGGCTGTGTGCTCGATTTGATACACCTGTCAGCAACGGTGTGGCTGAAATAGCCGGATCTACTAATTTGAAGGGGTGTCCACATACTTTTGTATATATAGTGTATTTAGAGCGATCGTCTTTCTCCTCTCTCCTTTTATCTTTGATTGACTGAGATCGCTGTGTCCCTCCAGCACTCCAGCTATCTGTACAGTAGAACTGGTACCATCACTACACACAGGGATAAATGAATATGTGTAAATACATACTGACATTTATTTTAAAACTAGTAAAAACATCTGCAGGTGACAGAGCTTTGCACATTGTTAGGTTGTGGATGTGGAATGCATTTCAGTTTTGTCGGGGAAAAGGTCAAGCCTTTGTTGTTATTTTGGTAGTCTTTAACACTTACAGCAGTCTCTTTGATGACTTGTTCATAAGATAACGCTTTTAAGTTCCACCCTGGTTTTTGTTGTGTATATAACAATGATGTGTGTTTATGTGTCATGGATATGACTGTGGCAAAGTATTTACAAAATGGAAATCTGTCTCTGCTTGTATTGTGCCTCAAGGTTACACAGAACCACAGACAGACAGCGAGAGAGAGGAATGGAACACCTGTCAGGCAAGAACCTGTAATACTAACCATCCGGAGCAAGCTGGACGGACAATCACCTTCGCCACAACGCTCTCCATCGTCATCGGACAGAGAGGTCACACCAGATGCCAACAAGTGGTCTCCTACATTGCACAATCCTCCGTGCCAATCGGCCTCTGACAAAATAACGCAGGGCACATGGGATCTTTCCAGGGGATCAAATGAGAGCCATACATTACCTTTTACAGAGCCACTAAAGTCACCCCTCGAAAGCCTGGGTGTTGGTGAGAAAACCTTGGGGTGTAGTGTTTCCTCAGTCGGCCAGCAAGGCCAAGTTGAGATAGCTATAAAAACCGTTGGGGAGACAGAAATACAAGTTGAGGATAAAGTACAGGGTAATAATCTGTCTGAGTTACATGCACAGGGAGACAGTTATGAGAGAAGAGCTGATATGGAAACTGTTTATGAAGTTAGCAAAGTTCAGGAAGGTGAAATTGAAAGACTTACGAAAGCACCTGAAAAGAAAAACGTTGAAAGTATAGCAGTGGCTTTATTTGATGAAAAGAGTATACCTGTGTTGAAGATAGCAGAATGTCAAATTCCACATATTCAAAAAATGTGTTCTCCAAATCCTTCTCTTAATCCCCGCTTTCAGCCTATTATTCCAGACACATCCCAGACGGCAGACACAACAACAAGTGTCCCAAACACAAACATCTCAGAACAACAAACAAAAGCCCCAACACCTGTAGCCATAGTAATATCTAATGCCGAGCTTCTAAGGTCACAAATGGAGAAAAGTGCCCCTACAGAAGTAAGTCCAGTGCCACCAATTTCAGTGGCACCCAATCCAGTGCCACCCATTTCAGAGGCACCTATTTCAGTAGCTACCATTTCAATGCCCCTTATACCAATTATAAACACAGACAAACAACCTAAATGTCCTCCATCAACTGACATACAGAATGTGAGAATGCAAAGTCCAGAGTTGAGGATGGATGAGACAGAGTACAGGCAGGAACCTGAGAAAGACACTTGTAAGAAGGAAACCGATACGTCTGTCGGTTCTATTTCAGCTTCAAATGTAGAATATAGGTTTACTACCTCTGAACCAGAACGAGTTGAGTCTCCCATAGTTAGTGCTATGACTGAAGCCTCACCTAAAGCTTTTGATATTCCTCCTATCTCTATCATAGACATGGATGGCACTTTAGAGAACAGTAATCCTCCTGTATGTATAGTGACAGACATTGAAAGTGTCATGGGTACAGACCAGGAGCATCTTTTGGATCATAATGCTGATATTAGTCCGGCTGCGAATAAGGATGGTCAAAGGGAGTCTTCTCTTGTTACTCCAGAGCAGAAGTCCTCGGACATTACAGTTCCTCCTACATCTATCTCATCGGTTACCTTCACTGCAGAGAAACAACAAACACTAGAAAATACAGTCAAAGGGATGGATTCTTCACACTCACTGCCTCCAGTGTTCAGCAGTCAACATGGCAGAGACAAAAGGTGTGCTTCTCCCCTTTCGGAGCGTTCACAGGAATCTAGCTCACTTCCTAGTGCCACTGAGAACCAAAGTATTTCTACTAAAAAGCCAGGATTTACAAACAACATTGCAACCCCGACATTGCAACCTGTCAGTGAAAAACGGAGAGACTCTTCATCAGATACTGGTATTATTTTAGGTCAGAGGGAAGCATGCAAACCTGATATTCCTCAGCCTGGTCCTCAGACTGTACGAAGGTTTGATACCAAGGGTTCCCCAAGTAGTGAGACACAAGGGTCAGTACCTGTTCCCACCATTCTGTTGGATAGCAAAGGCTCTCCATCCAAGGAGGTGAAAGTTGAGGAAAATTCAAAGCCAGACTCTTCAACATCTTTCTCAGTCACTGAAAGCAGTACTGGCCTGCTGAAGAGATCAGACAGTGTGTCCCCCATCCCCTCAGCCACCCCAAAGGAGCTGGCCTCCGGCGCTCGACGCAAAATCTTAATCCCGAAACCCAAAGGAGAGGACCCGGAAGTTGCTGCTTCACCAATTGACACCTGGAGCCCCCAGAGAGAGGAGGTCCCCAGGATGAGCTCCAGGCTCTCCCCAGAGTCCTCCTCTCCCATGTCCCCTGGTCTGTCCCGCAGGTCGCCCCTGCTGCAGCCCCCCAACGGCCAGCACACCCCTCCAACAGAGAGACGCTCCCCACTGCTCAGTAGGAGGAAGCTGGCTCCAACCTCAGAGTCCCCCAAACAGAGCCAGGAACCTGCCCTGGAAACAACCGACACTGCCAAGACTGAGGAGAAACCAGCTGAGAAGGGCAAGCATAACCCATTCAAAGGTAAACTCCTTTCAAGATATATCAGCTTAGTGTAAACAAAAAAATTGGCATGCTTTTAGAGAGTACCTAGTCTTATTCAATTAAATTAACCATTGGAGTCAGTGTAGTTTCCTTTGGCTAAGCTCCAGTAGGGAGTGTTATCGAGAGCCTCCGTGCTTCCTACTCTTGTTTGCTTTGACACTGTCACGAGATGGGGCGTTAGTCATAGAAATAGAATGAATAGAACTGGCTTGCAACCTCTAAACCTGGCAATTTGACTGGGGACGCCCGTTCTATTCATTGTATTTCTATGGGGCCAGCTACTTGCCAGGGGGGTTTAAATGGAGGCTTAACTGAAATAGTATCCATATTACTTAAAGTTAGGAAGCTGAAACATAAGTAAGTGTTTATCTTTACCTAGTTGTGCCTGTCTGTCGGGGGTCCCTTTCTTACTGGCACTACTCTCTCTCTCTCCCCTCCTCTCTTTACCCCCCCTCTCCAGCTCCTCAGGTCATCAGGAAGATTAGAGGAGAGCCCTTCTCAGATGCGGCAGGACATCTGAAGCTGTGGTGCCAGTTCTTCAACGTTCTTAGTGACTCCACCATCAAGTGGTTCAGGGATGAGGTGGAGATCGCTGAGGTTAAAAGAAGGTAAGTCCTCCATGCAGGCTGCCTTGACGTGAAATACTGTAGCCAAAATTTGGAAAATAGAGTTCATAAAAGGGATCAACAAGAAAATAATCACGATCAAAGCCGGTTTTCCTGATGGCCACAATGTAAAGGTGTTATAGAGACACCATGTGGCTGAGCAATTCTATAGTTAGAGCTTTCTGAAACTCTGTTTATTTTGCTGTTCTGTCCATCCCTGACTCCTGTGTGTTTCCCAGTGCAGGAGATGAGACTCAGGTAGCGTTGGCTATTGTCCAGACGTCCAGCAGAGACTGTGGAGTTTATGGCTGCACCATCACTAATGAATACGGGACAGACACAACAGACTTCCTACTCAGTGTTGACAGTATGTACACTAGTGTCTCAGTTCAATTTCTGAAGTTTGACTTGTTTCAACACGTTATCTCCTATATCTTTCTGTCTCTGATCTCTCATTCTGTCTACTCTGTCTCTTTTTTGCAGTACTCTCTGGCATGTTTCTGCGTGAGGATCAAGAAGGTAAGATTACATTTGTCTATTATTTGTTAGGATTTACTTGGTGTTCAATACTGTCCGGTCACACCCCATTATTAGCCTTGCGAGGCACCTGATCCCCAAGCTTACAGTGGCTTGCGAAAGTATTCACCCCCCTTGGCATTTTTCCCATTTTGTTGCCTTACAACCTGGAATTAAAATGGATTTTTGGGGGGTTTGTATCATTTGATTTACACAACATGCCTACCTCTTTGAAGATGCAACATATTTTTTCTTGTGAAACAAACAAGAAATAAGACAAAAAAACAGAAAACTTGAGCGTGCATAACTATTCACCCCCCCCAAAGTCAATACTTTGTAGAGCCACCTTTTGCAGCAATTACAGCTGCAAGTCTCTTGGGGTATGTCTCTATAAGCTTGGCACATCTAGCCACTGGGATTTTTACCCATTCTTCAAGGCAAAACTGCTCCAGCTCCTTCAAGTTGGATGGGTTCCACTGGTGTATAGCAATCTTTAAGTCATACCACAGATTCTCAATTGGATTGAGGTCTGGGCTTTGACTAGGCCATTCCAAGACATTTAAACGTTTCCCCATTAACCACTCCAGTGTTGCTTTAGCAGTATAAACCACCATGCTTCACTGTGGGGATGGTGTTCTCGGGGTGATGAGAGGTGTTGGGTTTGCACCAGACATAGCGTTTTCCTTGATGACCAAAAAGCTCAATTTTAGTCTCATCTGACCAGACTACCTTCTTCCATATGTTTGGGGAGTCTCCCACATGCCTTTTGGCAAACACCAAATGTGTTTGCTTCTTTTTTTCTTTAAGCAATGGCTTTTTTCTGGCCACTCTTCCGTAAAGCCCAGCTCTATGGAGTGTACGGCTTAAAGTGGTCCTATGGACAGATACTCCAATCTCCGCTGTGGAGCTTTGCAGCTCTTTCAGGGTTATCTTTGGTCTCTTTGTTGCCTCTCTGATTAATGCCCTCCTTGCCTGGTCCGTGGGTTTTGGTGGGCAGCCCTCTCTTGGCAGGTTTGTTGTGGTGCCATATTCTTTCCTTTTTGTAATAATGGATTTAATGGTGCTCCATGGGATGTTCAAAGTTTCGGATAACCCAACCCTGATCTGTACTTCTTCACAACTTTGTCCCTGACCTGTTTGAAGAGCTCCTTGGTCTTCATGGTACCGCTTGCTTGGTGGTGCCCCTTGCTTAGTGGTGTTGCAGACTCTGGGGCCTTTCAGAACAGGTGTAAATATACTGAGATCATGTGACAGATCATATGACACTTAGATTGCACACAGGTGGACTTTATTTAACTAATTATGTGACTTCTGAAGGTAATTGGTTGCACCGGATCTTATTTAGGGGCTTCATAGCAAAGGGGGTGAATACATATGCACGCACCACTTTTCTGTTATTAATTTTTTTGAATTGTTTGAAACAAGTTATTTTTTAAATTTCACTTCACCAATTTGGACTATTATGTGTATGTCCATTACATGAAATCCAAATAAAAATAAATTTAAATTACAGGTTGTAATGCAACAAAATAGGAAAAACACCAAGGGGGATGAATACTTTTGCAAGGCACTGTACATGAATGGTTAGCTCCGTTCAGCAAACCATTCATGTAAGCTTGTGTGATCAGGCGGCTCACGAGGCTACCTCATAATACCACTTCCAGTGCATTATATTTGATGATCTTACTATCTTTCCTCTCTACAGTGGGAGAGGAGATAGAGATGGTCCCACTGCTGTTCACCAAGGGCCTGGCTGACTCTGGAGTCTGGGGAAGTAAGCTCTTTGGGCGTATCATGATGGAGGAGGCCCATATAGGAGAGGGCTGCTCCCACAAGGCCTGCAGGGTGAAGGTCATCTATGGGCTGGAGCCGGTGTTTGAATCTGGGACCACCTGTTACATCAAGGTGAAGAGCCCCATCGCCTACTACGGAGCCAAGGAGGAGAGTAACCTGATCGAGAGGAACCTGGCAATCACCCAACAGGTGAAGGGTTTTCATTATTTTACATAAAGTAAATGTTTAAAGGGAATCAATGTTTCTCGGTAGTAAAAAATTGAAAAAGATTGGGCCATATTATTGATGTTATGAAAGGAATCGCAAAAACATTTAGTCAAAGCTCTGACCCCTAACCCAATTCAAGTTTTTCTGTCTGATCATAAATGTAATCTTCTTTCCAAAAGGAATGTAGAATTCAGAACCTCGCTCGTGAATACTGCAAGATCTTTGCTGCGGAATGTAGGGTGATAGGAACCTTTGGAGTAGCGCTGGAGTGAGTGAGATCATCAAAATGATTTGAAACGTATTATTTCACTACTTTGTTTACTCCTCTGTCATACCACAGTGTGTGTATTTTCTTGGTTACACAGAGTGATCCCAGTCTACCTTATGTACCGGCCTGCCAACACCATTCCCCACGCTACGGTGGAGTCTGACCTGAAGGGGGTTTATCTGAGGTACTGTCTGATGGACGCTACAGGCCGGCTGGTCATGAGAACTGGCTCAGAGGCGGCACTGAAGTGTTGTGCTCTGCAGCACTGGATCCTCCAGTGGACCAATGGAAACCTGCTGCTCACTCGGATGGAAGGTACAGTGTCCATAGTCTCGGATGGAAGGTACAGTGTCCATAGTCTCGGATGGAAGGTACAGTGTCCATAGTCTCGGATGGAAGGTACAGTGTCCATAGTCTCGGATGGAAGGTACAGTGTCCATAGTCTCGGATGGAAGGTACAGTGTCCATAGTCTCGGATGGAAGGTACAGTGTCCATAGTCTCGGATGACTAACTCTACCAGGACATTGTTTGGGCTGAATAACAGAACAGGTGAAATTAACTTTCATTTTATGTGATTGTGTTGCAGGTGTTGACTTCAAGATCACAAATGTTGGAATTTCCATCAAATCGAAAGGGTTGGTAGGCCTATAATTTTTTCTGTTGTATTTTCTGAACATTGTGTTCTAGAGATATTCATGACTACATAGACCATTTACAATTACAATACTGTAATAACAAACTGTGGCACAAAGCTCTGTCAACAAACTGTTCCTTTACTTATCTGTATCATTGAATCTATTGTAATTATTCCAGGTACCAAAGTCTCAGGATCACAGAGAACCCCAATGTGTTTGAGCAGTTTGTCTCTCAGCACCAGTGTAACTACTACTGCGGCCTCCTCAGCCTGAGGTCACTGAAGACACAGGACTCCCTGCAGACCCCAGCCAAACCCAAGGGTTCCAGGAGCCCCCTGCTCCACCGCAAGATGGGCGGCTCCTCCAGGTATGAACCACTGCACTTAAAGGAAATCTCCACCCAAAAACGAACTTTTGGTATTTGTTTCATTAGTCTATTGTTGATATAGTCCCAAATTGTTTTTCATGTCAGCAATCAAGTTTTCAAGATGTGTAACTTTCAAAATACTGAAATCTGGACCGTATTATGCATTTAAAACACAGCATCATAGGATGCAAAATGCATCATTCAGGCCAGATTTCTGTATTTTGAAAACTTGATTGCTGACATGCAAAACATTTTGGGACTATATCAACTATGGGATAATGAAACAAATACCAAAATATAGTTTTTGGATGGAGTTTTCCTTTAACCCCCAAATCCTCTCCATCCAGGGGCACAGTGGCTGACCCTGTGCCTCTCAACATGTGTCTGGGGGCTGTTGGTAAAAAGGTAGAAGTTGAATTTCTGTGCTAACCAAATTGATTAATACAGTACATATTCTATTCAGTCCCCAGCCCTCCAGGAAGGCCACAGGAAGCCCCAGGCTGACCAGAAAGCCAGCACAGCCAGAGGACAGCAAAGCCACCGCCAAGCACATGGCCAATGATGTCCCCAATGTTGTCCGAAGTTAGAATGGCTTCATCGGCCGTAGAGAGCAAGCAACTGCTTTTCTCAATAAAGATAATAAATGCTGAACCAGATATGGATTTACTGCCAGACTTGTCCTCCCACCTATAGAGCTTTGGGGGAGCTGGGAGCCGGTCTGGGATGAAAGGCTGGTGACCCCTCCTCCAAGCTGTGACACACACACAGACAGACAGACAGGACAGACAGACAGACAGACAGAAAGACAGAAAGACAGAGACAGACAGACACAGAGCCCTGGGTCCCAAAAGAAAGATGAGATCAGAAGGAGAAAGAGAAAGCCAGGAGAATAAAGAAACCAGGAGAAGGAAGAACGTAAATGCTGCCAGACATGACAGAGGCTTCATCCACATCTTTGAATTAATTCTGTGTTCAAATAAACAATGAAATGCCCCTTCAGTTTTAATGGGAATGATGCCTCTGTTGCCAGAATCGGAGACAATGAAATGAATGACTACACTAGTATGTCCTTCAAATTATTAAATTACACATTAATTTCACTAATGAATACATTCTTAATTTATTTAGTAGATTCCATTACATTTTAAGCTTTGACATTATACACGGTAGGCTACCTGGATTCCTATAGCATATTAGTAATAATTCGGAGTAGTAATTCACATATTAGATCGCAAGGTTAGCACGCCAGCTCGATTCAGGTCCCAACAACATTCATATTTAGGGCAAATAAATGTAAAGGGATGTTGTTGAGGAGTAAAAGGTTATCTTCAGTGGTGAGAAAACTATGCCCTAAGAATGTACAGTATATTGTATTCCATGACACTGTGAATAACAACGTGGTGCTTTTTATACTGTAACTGTCCCTACGTTTTCATGTTGCAGTGTACGACATTCATAGAAAATGCTCACTGGATGCAATGGCTGTAAAATAAAATAAAATGTATAGAAATTAAGCCTCTTATTGACCAGGGTGTGTTTTCTTAATGAATTTTGAGTGCTACCCTGGAAAGCATTTGAAATGTAATGTATATCAGTAATGTGGATAATGAGGTGTCACTTGCTGTAATCTGACATATACAGTTGAAGTCGGAAGTTTACATACACCTTAGCCAAATACATTTAAATTCAGTTTTTCACAATTCCTGACATTTAATCCTAGTAAAAATTCCCTGTCTTAGGTCAGTTAGGATCACCACTTTATTTTAAGAATGTGAAATGTCAGAATAATAGTAGAGAGAATGATTTATTTCAGCTTTTATTTCTTTCATCACATTCCCAGTAGGTTAGAAGTTTACATACACTCAATTAGTATTTGGTAGCATACCTTGACTTTGTTGTCCTTAAGCCATTTTGTCACAACTTTGGAAGTATGCTTGGGGTCATTGTCCATTTGGAAGACCCATTTGCAACCAAGCTTTAACTTCCTGACTGATGTCTTGAGATGTTGCTTCAATATATCCACATAATTTTCCTTCCTCATGATGCCATCTATTATGTGAAGTGCACCAGTCCGTCCTGCAGCAAAGCACCCCCACAGCATGATACTGCCACCCCCGTATTTCACGGTTGGGATGGTGTTCTTCGGCTTGCAAGTTAGCCCCTTTTTCCTCCAAATATAACGATGGTCATTATGGCCAAACAGTTCTATTTTTGTTTTGTTTCATCAGACCAGAGGACATTTCTCCAAAAAGTACGATCTTTGTCCTCATGTGCAGTTGCAAACCATAGTCTGGCTTTTTTATGGCGATTTTGGAGCAGTGGCTTCTTCCTTGCTGAGCAGCCTTTCAGGTTATGTCGATATACAGTGGGGAAAAAAGTATTTAGTCAGCCTCTCTCATCTTTTTAAGTGGGAGAACTTGCACAATTGGTGGCTGACTAAATACTTTTTTCCCCCACTGTAGGACTCGTTTTACTGTGGATATAGATACTTTTGTACCTGTTTCCTCCAGCATCTTAACAAGGTCCTTTGCTGTTGTTCTGGGATTGATTTGCACTTTTTGCACCAAAGTACGTTAATCTCTAGGAGACAGAACGAGTCTCCTTCCTGAGCGGTATGACGGCTGCGGGGTCTCATGGTGTTTATACTTGCGTACTATTGTTTGTACAGATGAACGTGGTACCTTCAGGTGTTTGGAAATTGCTCCCAAGGATGAACCAGACTTATGGAGGTCTACACATTTTTTTCTGAGGTCTTGGCTGATTTCTTTTGCTTTTCCCATGATGTCAAGCAAAGAGGCACTGAGTTTGAAGGTAGGCCTTGAAATACATCCACACGTACACCTCCAATTGACTCAAATTATGTCAATTAGCCTTTCAGAAGCTTCTAAAGCCATGACATCATTTTCTGGAATTTTCCAAGCTGTTTAAAGGCACAGTTAACTTAGTGTATGTAAACTTCTGACCCACTGGAATTGTGATCCAGTGAATTATAAGTGAAATAATCTGTCTGTAAACAATTGTTGGAAAAATTACTTGTTTTGTGGAGTGGTTGAAAAACTAGTTTTAATGACTCCAACCTAAGTGTATGTAAACTTCCGACTTCAACTGTACGTATCTGACATTACAGATGTAGGATTGTCATTTGGTCATCCTGTTGTAAATATGCATAAATAAATTTTTTATTCAGAGACCTGCTCTGAATGGACCCGAGGACGACCAGTTCCATATAAACGTGGTCGGATCCAAGTGAGGGAAGCAGCAGAAAAATCTATTTGTAAGCTACTTTAATCGGAGCTGATAAAGTGCAAGGGAGAGCAGGCGGAGGAGGGGCCTTGCAGAGTGAAACGGGAACAAGGAGGGAGGGAGAGGCAGCAACCAACTGAGCCGACTTGTGCTAGTAGACTAACTTCTAGCTTGTTATAGCTAGGTTATTTATCTTCCAATATGATTACGTAGTACCTGTCTTGACTGCATCCATCCGAGAGAAGCTAGTTGGCTAAGATTGCTAGCTACCCCTTACAAAAATGAATTTATTACCACAGATAGCTAGGTCCTACCGGCCGGCCAGATAGCTAGGTCCAGGTAGGTCCGGCCGGCCAGGTAGCTAGGTCCGGCCTGCCAGATAGCTAGTTCCAGGTAGGTCCGGCCTGCCAGATAGCTAGGTCCAGGTAGGTCCGGCCGGCCAGGTAGCTAGATCCGGCCTGCCAGATAGCTAGGTCTGATATCTGAGAGGGCAAATTGACATTGTGTTCTGTGATCACCATGCAATGACATACAGCACCACCGGAGCTATGGATAGTAAGGCTATCTCAGAGCTGCACGCCCTGATAATAAGCTACTTCATTCTTAACCATCCTAATATTTCAGATCTAATTGCAAACATCCAATTGCTGTAAGACATTCACTTGAATAAATATCCAATTGAGAGAAATACTGTATGCAACTTCAGTCAAAAGGGAAGATAATTCCATTGTTCATGGATTGGATATGTGTCTGATAAAGAGTAGTACAATATGTAACGTAAGACATACACTGTACTACTAACTCATTTAGAAACCAATGGGTTTATAGATTAAAATAGTCAGTGCACAGCCGCTGATGTAGCTGTGAATTATGCCAGAAAACACATACATATTCAGCACCTCAAATTAGCAGCACCTCAAGTGTCCGCATTCTGTACACTAGATGTCAGCATAGCACAGACAGAGATGATTTGCTCAAGTAAAACAAAAATGGAGTGGCAGTTACTATTTCTTAAATTACAAAAGCACTTTAGATACGGTATTGTATCGTTTCTATAGATCACCAGTGTTTGGGAAAAAATGGCCCAAGTTCAACAATGTCATTATTCATCATTCCCTGTGGTTTTATGAGAGAGAGAGAGAGAGAGAGAGAGAGAGAGAGAGAGAGAGAGAGAGAGAGAGAGAGAGAGAGAGAGAGAGAGAGAGAGAGAGAGAGAAAGAGAGAGAGAGAAAGATGAGCGATGGCAGCACATGCAGGTGTGAAACCCCAATGTGAAACTCTCGTGTCGAAGCTCGGGGTGAGTGTGCTACTCTCACCCCCACCCTATTGTATACGCACACTTGTGATGTCATAGTTCCGTCAGTCAGTGAGAGAGAGAGAGGGTCAGGAGCTGTCAGCGTCAACGCAGCCCCAACATAGTGATGACTGACAAATCAGTTGATGGCAGAAGATGGAGAGAACACATTACTCACAGCCACAGCCTTTGTTTGGGTTTAATCTGTGACAGGATCTAGAGGGGATTTTAGACAGCACAACATAAATAAATAAGGAGGAAGTGTTATTAAAGGTTTGATCAGATGGCCATTCTCAGGAAGAAGAGTGTTTGTGTTTCTGAATAGACTGAGGGCACTATCAAAGTCAACCACCAACATCTGAGACCTCATTGTATTCTCAACAGCACATTCCATGGAGGGCCGAGTGTTCGGGTTTTTCGCTCCACCCTTGTACTTGATTTATGAATTAAGGTTACTAATTAGTAAGGAACTCCCCTAACCTGGTTGTCTAGGTCTTAATTGAAAGGAAAAAACTTAAACCTACCGACACTCGGCCCTCCGTGGAATAACTCTGACACCCCTGCTCTACATCATTGAAATATACACTCAGCATTACAGTCAGTTGCAATACAGCACACAAGAAACAAACACTGACAGAATGCTCACTATACAAACATGTCCTTATATTGCCTTCTCATAATATAAGTAAATCACCACATTTGGTCTCTCTAGTGGCCTACAGCATTGCAATAGAGACTCTGTATTTGCAATAGATAGTTGCAATGTACAGAGTACACAAGCATCGATGACAGTATGTTCACCATGTTCACTATACAAACATGATGTTTGTCCTCTCAGAAACCTAACCAGTTGTTATCAATTTGTGTCACGGCAGCTTTAGTGGCTGGTGTTAAAAGCCCTTATTCATAAAGCATCTCATGATAGGAGTGCTAATCTAGGACACTTTATGAATACTGGAGCTGATATTAATCTTCTGTATTGGCTGGATATTCCTTTGAAAGTCGTAAGAATAGGAGAATCAACTTAAAACAGGTTCCCCTTCACTAAAATGAAGACTCAGGTGAATACATGACAAAGTCACAAAAGAGTCACACCACTCTATCGATTGAATCACCTACAGAATATATTAATGAGTCATATGGTCATAAGACTCCTTCTCCTCAATGCATCTTGCCTACTGTATTGCCATTCTATAGGCTGATCTGCTCTGACTTATTTTTTAAAAATATTTTGTTAACAGTTCACTTAAGTTTTTGCATCAAACTGGCCACCTGGCCACCTTTTTCTTATTTTCAAAAGACTCCTCTCATGATATGGCTTCCCACAACATAATAGATATATTGATATCTGACTCCATCATGGCTCATTAGTGGCTCATGTCTTTCACAGTCTTGGCTTGGAAGTGTCTGACTGATACGACGATGACTCAGGTCTGGGACCTATAGAGCCCAGAGGTGGGAGCCGAGGGAGGTGGGGGCCGAGAAGAGGGCCCATTCAGGAGCCGTTAGAAAGTGTGACAGAGGTGATGACAGCTCAGGGAGATCCAGGGCTAACTGCACTCTCCACACAATGCCATTTAACGCAAGCAGGCAGGGAAATCAGTGCAAGGTTGCATCCCAAATGGCACCCTATTCCCTATATAGTGCTCTATGGGTCCTGGTCAAAAGTAGTGCACTAAACAGAGAATAGGGTGCCATTTGGTAGGCAGCCCATGCATTCATTCCCCTGCATGGCTGGGTTAAATGGCCTGGTGTGGAGAGTGCACTGACAGTAGATGGCAGACGTGTCTTGTTATTCTGCCCACATACTATCGATCGACACCCTGGTTTAATTGAACGTATTCCCTCAGGGGCAACAGAGAGTGAAGTGTATTTGGTTGCATAGGATGCGACTTGTGAAAATTGTTGAGAGTTTCCCTGCTTTTCCTCATCAACTTTTAGGGAGCAGTGTTTCAGGAGTAGAAGTCATGCTGGGTTGAGTGCTGCTATGGTGTTTCCTCAGCATCATTTACTGGAACAGTCTTTAAATGTCAGTGATGGAAAAGGTTGTAACTAGAGCATGTTTTCTAACCCAGACAGTGTGTTGCCAATCCAACCCAATCCAACCCAATCCAACCCAATCCAACCCAACCCAATCCAACCCAATCCAACCCAACCCAACCCAACCCAACCCAATCCAACCCAATCCAACCCAACCCAATCCAACCCAATCCAACCCAATCCAACCCAATCCAACCAAAGATTCTTTAACTTCCTTGATCTAACCTATTCCCACAAAGTCCATAAAGTCAAACAATGTGATGGAAACACCCCTGCAAATAGTCTACACAAATATCTGACTTCCAAGAACATTACAATATTATGCGGCAGTTAGACTTTACACTCAGTCTTTCCATATTCAGTAATAGTTAAACAGAAAGGACAAGTCAACCTTCACAGCTAAGGATATTAGGCGTCAAGTGATTTCTATGAAGATTAAAAACCAATCATCTCTCAGGAGGCTCATCCATGCCACAGTATGCTTAGTGCTCACATACCCTATTACATATCCCCCTCAAACGTACAACCTTGTTTAAAACACTGACGCCAACTAAATCACATTTCTCTATCAGGACCCACTCAGAGGAACTCAAAATGAGGCATTCCTTAATCCAAGCAGATTCCAGCAGGAAATTGTTGAATAAAAACATTATACATTAAAATAGCTCCTCATATTGCACTGAGTGTGTCTGATGGGGAGAGCTAACAAGCATCGATTCTAGTCAATTAAACTAATCTTTCGATTGTGATTCAGGGGAAGGCACAGCAACTGTGGATATTGAGAGTCATTAATTATAGAAATGTCACATGTAGTACATATACAGTTGAAGTCGGAAGTGTACATACACCTTAGCCAAATACATTTAAACAATTCCTGACATTTAATCCTAGTAAAAATGTCCTGTCTTAGGTCAGTTAGGATCACCATTTTATTTTAAGAATGTGAAATGTCAGAATAATAGTAGAGAGAATTATTTATTTCAGCTTTTATTTATTTCATCACATTCCCAGTGGGTCAGAAGTTTACATACACTCAATTAGTATTTGGTAGCATTGCCTTTAAATTGTTTAACTTGGGTCAAACGTTACGGGTAGCCTTCCACAAGCTTCCCACAATAAGTTGGGTGAATTTTGGCCCATTCCTCCTGACAGAGCTGGTGTAACTGAGTAAGGTTTGTAGGCCTCCATTTTCTATGGGATTGAGGTCAGGGATTTGTGATGGCCACTCCAATACCTTGACTTTGTTGTCCTTAAGCCATTTTGCCTCAACTATGGAAGTATGCTTTGGGTCGTTGTCCATTTGGAAGACCCATTTGCGACCAAGCTTTGACTTCCTGACTGATGTCTTGAGATGTTGCTTCAATATATCCATATCATTTTCCTTCCTCATGATACCATCTATTTTGTGAAGTGCACCAGTCCCTCCAGCAGCAAAGCACCCACACGGTTGGGATGGTGTTCTTCTGCTTGCAAGCCTGCCCCTTTTTCCTCCAAATATAACGATGCTCATTATGGCCAAACAGTTCTATTTTTGTTTCATCAGATCAGAGGACATTTCTCCAAAAAGTATGATCTTTGTCCCCATGGCGGTTTAGGAGCAGTGGCTTCATGCTGAGCGGCCTTTCAGGTTATGTCGATATAGGACTCGTTTTACTGTGGATATAGATACTTTTGTACCTGTTTCCTCCAGCATCTTCACAAGGTCCTCTGCTGTTGTTCTGGGATTGATTTGCACTTTTCGCACCAAAGTACGTTCTCTAGGAGACAGAACGCGTCTCCTTCATGAGCGGTATGACGGCTGCGTGGTCTCATGGTGTTTATACTTGCGTACTATTGTTTGTACAGATGAACGTGGTGCCTTCAGGTGTTTGGAAATTGCTCCCAAGGATGAACAAGACTTGTGGAGGTCTACAAAAAAATGTCTGAGGTCTTGGCTGATTTCTTTTGATTTTCCCATGATGTCAAGCAAAGAGGCACTGAGTTTGAAGGTAGGCCTTGAAATACATCCACAGGTACTAATTGACTCAAATCATGTCAATTAGCCTAGCAGAAGCTTCTAAAGCCATGACATCATTTTCTGGAATTTTCTAAGCTGTTTAAAGGCACAGTCAACTTAGTGTATGTAAACTTCTGACCCACTGGAATTGTGATACAGTGAATTATAAGTGAAATCATCAGTCTGTAAACAATTGTTGGAAAAATTACTTGTGTCATGCACAAAGTAGATGTCCTAACTGACTTGCCAAAACTATAGTTTGTTAACAAGAAATTTGTGGAGTGGTCGAAAAACGAGTTTTAATGACTCCAACCTCAGTGTATGTAAACTTCCGACTTCAACTGTAACTAATTGCCCCCTCAGTTAATAAAACAGAAATTCAAGTTAATATCAGGACCTCACACTGCACAGTGACCCAGGGCTCTGTGGACTAATGGATACTAATTGACACAATCAGCAGTATGGAGAGTGAAAGAAAGGAAAAATCTGTCAATTACGTTTGATCCATTCAGGCAATTGTTAAATGTGATATAATAGGCTACATTAATTGTAGCATGTTAATAATTTATATGGAGCTAATTTTAATTCAGCAATTAGAATAATTATGTTATGATGTTATTTTCAGAATAAACCATGAGGGTGAATGGACCAGAAGAGTCATGCAAAATAATAAGCTATAATAAGGTAATGTCAGGCCACACAAGGTAAGCATACATTACATTTACATGAATTCCTGTAGCAGTCTCATTCAGAAGGACTACAAAGTAAACAGCTGATTAGAGACACAATGGTGGTCCATTGTCATTGAGATCTCATTTGATCAAATGAAAAAAGAGGACTGAGTGTGATCTCCGAGGATAAATCCTTCATAGATATGCCACGTTCATGTACTAGTCGGAACTAGGAAACTCTGAAGTTTCCCACTTGTTAACTAGTTGAACGCGGCATGTGTATAACTACAACCAGTTAGCAATTCTGACATTTTAGAGGCATTAGCTTAGGCTACACCATCGGTTATTAAACTCACATTGTTGTGTGTGATGTTAATTTATAATTGGCTGAGAAAGATTGTAATTTCCCGACAATTTAAGAATACTTATTTGAAAAGCATCACAGGCTGCTAAATGTCACTGTGCAGTGATGGCATTTGGAACATATTTTATCTCGAATCCACCAAAAGTCGCAGGCGGCCATTTTGTCCCCGCCGTCACTGTGGAGGCTGTCAAGGCCGAGGTAATCTACCAAAACCCAGAATGCCTTGTGCTTGGGAAACAATGACATTCTGATATAGATCTCTCTGCTTCCACGCTGTTCCACTCGCATGAGAGCGTAAAGGCTAAATGTGGCTGGAGACACATAAATATGGACTAATTAGATGATAATGTAGGCCGGGATACTTTGAACTATTGAATATTATTTTGGTCATCATATTCTCCTCAGAAAATAATATCCACCACACTACAATTTCTGCTCATATCTCATAGCCTACAGTAGTCATACGTTGGTGGTTGGTATCGATGTATTCATGACGTCTTCATGACGATGTATTCATGACGATCTGTGGAAATTATATGAAACGGAATGACAAAAAGGCATTGTCATAAGAATCATATATGCATGTTCATGTATATTGTATATACTGTATAAAAGACTGGCCTTGTGTGAACATGTGATATAGCCTACAGTGACATAGCCTTAGGGCGGCAGGTAACCTAGCGGTTAGAGTGTTGGGACAGTAACCAAAAGGTTGCTAACTCAAGACAGGACAAATATAAGCACCCCCTATTTGAGTACATGTGAGTTATGCAAAGGAACATAATGGAGATTGTACTGAAATTCCAGCATTTAACACTTTTGCTGTAGTGGATGCACATAACAGTTTTAGGTATTCTGATTCAGTCTTTCTATGAGGTAGCAACAACTGGGGGGATTTCAGATGAGCCAAATCAGCTTGGATTTTTTCAGTGTTATGCTATGGGAAATATCTTCAGATAAAAGAGCTATGTTGTATCTTGTTGCTGTGTGGAAATACCCAGAAACAACATGGTGGAAGGCCGGAAGATGAAGATGGAACAACAATAGAAAACAACTCTTGCCACAAAAACTGCACATTCACAAAGAGAGAAGTGTATAGAGCTGTCCTCTGGATCTCTTGGCTAAGTATGGCCTCTAGTTTCACAACAAAGCTCCAAACTTTCAATGGTTCAGTTGCTAGTTAATATGCCGGAGAGGAAGCATGACAACAACATTATCCTCTTCAAAAACAAGTTCACCAAGTTCAAAACAGTTGAATGCCAGTGAGGTACCAAAAGGGCAAAGCATTTAGGAAAATTACAATAGCAAGTGACTCACAAAATGATATGTGACATTTCAAGTATCCACTAACATTTTTGAATAAATTCCTAATTATTAAAGGACTCATTGATTAATTATGTGTTTTCAGATGTGTAATGTAATATAGGCCTAAAGTAATGTACATTATTACCATAACGCCTTGTTGATGATGTGTTAACAAAAAACGTTACTGGGCTATTTTGATAAGAGTTGATAATAGAACATGTGCATACATCAGTGGAGGCGGTTGAGGGGATGACGGCTCATAATAATGTCTGGAACAGCGCAAATGGAATGGCATCAAACCATGTTTTTGATGTATTTGAAACCATTCCACTGATTCCGCTCCAGCCATTACCACAAGCCCGTCCTCCCCAATTAAGGTACCACCAACCTCCTGTGGCATACAGCTATTTCTCAGAGCTGGTGAGACATATTGAATCAGAAAGATTGAGGCTGGTCTACTGAGCTTCGGCTGAGCTTCTCTCTCTCTCTCTCTCTCTCTCTCTCTCCCTCTCTCTCTCTCACTCTCTCTGAGGAGAACAGAACTTGGTATGCTGTATTCTAAAGGTGTTTATCTGCAATTGTGAAGGCAGGACCGGTGGTGTGTGTGCGTGTGTGCGTGTGTGTGTGTGTGTGTGTGTGGTGTGTGTATTTGTGTGTATGTGTGTGTGTTTCATCATACCCACTCACCAGTTCACACTGACACCACCACAGTGTGGGCATTTCAACAGCACACCTTCCCTTATCAGCACGTACCTCTATTCTTCTCATCCACAGTGGGAACAAGTGAGTGTTCTGTGAAGATCTTGAGCCAGGACTCACTCTCTGCCTGGCGCTCTCTCCCTGGGCGAGCCAAACACATTGGAGAAACAAAACATGTCAAAGCTAAAACCATCAATGCTTAAACAATAATTAATAGGGTCAGTTTCACCTCCTAAAGAAATCCTTATCACCCCCCCCGATACTAGCTGGAATTGTATTAGTGTTTTTATTATGTTGTACAAGACAGTAGATCTGTGCTTGTTGTCATGTAACTTACATTAATGATAGGCTACACAGTTGCAGTATTGGTCAAACATTGACAGAGGCTTAAAATATACATGAATCATATTAATTGACATTAACATGAAAAGAAATCAGGCAGTTCTGACAATTGAATGTGACTCATCTTTTCATTAAAATGTACTTCCCCTCGGAAATTGGACTGAACACATGACAAAAACTATTTGCTCAGTGACAGTAACAATTAGCCTAATGTGCCTGGGTTTGTTTAGTGATACAATGCATTGTGATTTACAATAAGTCAGCTGAAACGTGAGTAACTCCCACAGCCACACAGTTCACTGCAAATAAAGAGAACAAACCCTATAGTTAATTCTCGGAATTGACACAACACAAGCCACCTGTACAGGCTCTGGTCAACATGATGACCAGAGGGGGGGTGCCTTGCTCAAGGGCACAACAGAAGACAATGGCATGTAGAATTCAATACCAGCATCCCTCCGGTTGCCGGGCTCACTTCCCGCCAGATTCTTTCCCGTCAGACCCGGAATTCGAACTAGCAACCCTTCAGAGAATTAATGCAGCAGGTTAGGAGACTTAACGCAGCAGGTTAGGAGAATTAATGCAGCAGGTTAAGATAATTAACGCAGCAGGTTATTCGAATTAATGCAGCAGGTTATTAGAATTAACGCAGCAGGTAAGGAGAATTAACGCAGCAGGTTAGGAGAATTAACGTAGCAGGTTAGGGTAATTAACGTAGCAGGTTAGGATAATTAATGCAGCAGGTTAGGATAATTAACGTAGGGTTAAGGTTAGGAAAAGGGTTAGGTTAGGCTTAGCTAAAATGCTACAGTTATCCACAATGCGACAACTAGATGGAGATGTACT
Source organism: Coregonus clupeaformis (assembly GCF_020615455.1). Lineage (NCBI taxonomy): Eukaryota > Metazoa > Chordata > Actinopteri > Salmoniformes > Salmonidae > Coregonus > Coregonus clupeaformis. The sequence continues at coordinate 18,726,466 of NC_059206.1, forward strand.
CCAGGTTTTAAAAGTTTTGAAATCTTACATTATCAACTTTCCTGTGTGTTTGATGCTTCTTTTTACAGTCTATGGCGAGGAAACTGCAGATACGGTGATCTGAGCTATCTGATTGGCCAGCAGTTGATCTGCTCTACCTGAAGGTTCTACCTTCAGACACATGAAATGGTTCAAAATGGGAACACTTTGCCTTCCCGGAGCTAGTGCTGCTGAATCAAGTGCACCTACCGCCAACAGCGCCAAACAAATAAAAAACATTGGAATGCAAGGCTTTATCGTTGGGTTTTTTACAGAAATGTTTGGTGATCGACTAGGAATCCCTTGGAGATCGACCTTTCGATCGCGATCGACCGGTTGGTGACCACTGCACTAGGCTATCATCCCCTTGTGTGTTCTCTGTAGAGAAGCCGTGTGCCCTGTTCTGTTCCCCCATCATTAACCCCCTGTGTGTTCTCTCTGTAGAGAAGCCGTGTGCCCTGTTCTGTTCCCCCGTCATTAACCCCCTGTGTGTTCTCTCTGTAGAGAAGCTGAGTGCCCTGTTCTGTTCCCCTGTGGGGAGAGATGCCCCCATCCTGGTGGCAGAGAGAGTGATGGCAAAATGTAAAGTGTTGGTCCCATGTTTTATGAGATGAAATAAAATATCCCCAAAATGTTTTGCACAAATTAGTTTACATCCCTGTTAGTGAGCATTTCTCCTTAGCCAAGATCATCCATCCACCTGACAGGTGTGGCATATCAAGAAGCTGATTAAACAGCATGATCATTACACAGGTGCACCTTGTGCTGGGGACAATAAAAGGCCAAAATGTGCAGTTTTGTCACACAACACAATGCCACAGATGTCTCAATTTTGAGGGAGCATGCAATTGGTATGCTGACTGCAGGAATGTCCACCAGAGCTTTTGCCAGAGAATTGAATGTTAATTTCTCATATGCTGCCGCCAACGTTGTTTTAGAGAATTTGACAGACCACGTGTAACCATGCCAGCCCAGGACCTCCACATCTGGCTTCTTCACCTGCGGGATCGTCTGAGACCAACCACGCAGACAGCTGATGAAACTGAGGAATATTTATGTCTGTAATAAAGCCCTCTTATGGGGAAAAACTCATTCTGATTGTCTGGGCCTGGCTTCTCAGTGGGTGGGCCTATGCCCAGTCATGTGAAATCCATAGATTTTTGCCTAATGAATTTATTTCAATTGACTGATTTCCTTATATGAACTGTAACTCAGTAAAATCGTTGAAATTTCACATGTTGCGTTTATATTTTTGTTCAGTATAGCTATGAGCGGTGCAATGTTTCTGGCTGTTCCTCCTACCCTTGGCCTTCCTCTACTGCCCTGCCTCACTCCCTTTGCCCTGTGACAGAAACCCTGCTCAGTCAGTGAGGGATGATGGGACCTGTCAGTGTCAGCAGGTCACTGGAAAAGCGTTTTCTCTCTGTAGGTCACTGGAGAAGGGTTTTCTCTCTGTAGGTCACTAGAGAAGGGGTTTCTCTCTTTAGGTCACTAGCAAAGAGTTTTCTCTCTGTGCTGGTGGATTTAATTGTCTCTTACAATATGTCCAACTGGTGGCTTCAAAGCCTCTCATTGGCCAATACATAGCAATCCGCAATCCAGTGTTTATATACACCATTGGTTGCTACCCCCCGAATTCGCTACAGTACACATATCAAAGATAGTACAGTCATATGGTTTTGTATCACAGTTGGTAGAGGATGGCACTTGTAACACCAGGGTACTGGATTTGATTCCTGGTACCACACATATGTAAAATGTAAGCACATATGACTTTAAAACTGGCATTACAGTATTATATATTTCTGTAAGGTGAACAGGCTTCCTGGTTCCTAACAAGGTTTGTTCCTGGTGATTGTCGCTCTGGTGAATGTTATAATAACGTGTGCCAGCCTGTAAATAGTTCCTTCTTGTTTTGTTATATTTCAGACCTCATTGTTTTTTATGCTTTTAGAGTTGTCATACATTCATTGCATAACTGAATAAAAGCTCTTAACATTTGTATATCCAAACCTTCTGTCTGCCAGCCCCCGAATTGAGAAGCGACACCTCAACAAAATATTTTGAATGTGGGCGGGACTTCCGGCTGAGTGTACCCGGAAGATTTGGATGCAAGTTTCTCGGACGTGCATCCATATGTTCGCTTTTTATGTATCGATCATTGGTATTGATTTAATTTAGGTGATTTTATAAACTCAATACCGGGACGATGTTGTCTTTAGATTTCCTTGACGATGTGCGGCGGATGAATAAGCGCCAGGTATGTACGATAACATTGTTTTTGATGTTGTGTGAATGTGACGGATTCTTCCAAGGCTCGTTAGCTAGCTATCTAGTTATGCTAGCAACATTAGTCGGCTGGTTAGTAACACGTTGCTTAAAATGTAAAGTGCTAGCTAGCTACCCAGCTGTCCGTGTGGTCTTATGTACAAATAGAATTACCCTGCTAGCTAAATACGTTACATCGCCTATTGAACATGGATGATAAACTGGGTTGTCAAAATAACTAGCTAGCTAGCAACCTTGCTAAATCAATGTAGCTTTAGCCAGTACAGTTTCCTCTCTGTCTAAATATGGTGTTACGTCAGTGTTCTTCAAACCTGGTACTGAGGACCCACAAAGTGTGCAGACTTTTATTCCAGCCTAAGTTACTAGCTTCTACTAGATTCTACTGATCATCAAGCCCTTTATTAGCTGAAACATGTATATTAGTACTGGGCTGGGACAAACATAGGCTAGGACAAAAGCCTGCACACCCTGTGAGTCCCCAGGACCAGCTGTTGGTAGATCTAGTTATTATAATCAAACACTAGCTCATCTTTGTCTCAACCTGACAACCTGTCTTATTTGTTTTCAGCTCTACTACCAGGTGCTGAATTTTGGTATGATAGTGTCCTCAGCCCTGATGATCTGGAAAGGACTGATGGTTGTGACAGGCAGCGAGAGCCCTATTGTTGTTGTCCTCAGGTAAAGCATTGGTGTTGTCTATAGCTTATATAGATGGAGTGCTTTTCCAGACACTCAAAGCGCTTTACATAGTAAGGGGAAATTCACCACTTTCACCACCAATGTGTAGCACCCACAAACCTACTGATTGTCTGAAGCGCATCTGCTAATTTTCAGTAACCTGTCTATCCTTGACTGTAACATGTCCTTGGTTTCAGTGGGAGTATGGAGCCTGCTTTCCATCGAGGAGACCTTCTGTTCCTGACAAACCGGGTCGAGGACCCCATCAGAGTCGGAGAGATCGTGGTCTTCAGGATAGAGGGCAGAGAGATCCCCATAGTACACAGAGTACTAAAGATTCATGAAAAGTTGGTCTATGATGTTTCTGTAGTTATTGAAACGCGCTAGTTCTCTCTCGGGATGGTTCTCAATGTTGGTTACAAGTTTGAGAAGGCCTACTTCCCCCCAAAAAGTTTGTATTGCTACATAACACTCAAACTAGGCTTTAAATATTCAATATTATTTCTTACCTCGTGTATGTTTTTTAATACATCTGAATAAATGTGATATTGTCAGAGCAATTTCATAAGCTACTCTGGGGCCAAGAAATCCATGTATGACTTCCAAACTAAATCTAAATGTTCTTGTTTATTTACTAAATGTTGTTTATCTCCAGGGAAAATGGTGAAATCAAGTTCCTGACCAAAGGTGACAACAACTCTGTAGATGACAGAGGGCTGTACAAGCCGGGACAGCACTGGCTGGAGAAGAAAGATGTGGTGGGAAGAGCCAGAGGGTGAGCATTTATCTCATTCCACCAAAATGATACTAGGCTTAGTCTGCTGTATGACTTCAGTCTAATACTTCACTGGACCTATATGATACCATTTCCCTTGAGATATTATTTAGTGCAAAATGAAACTGAACTTGAGTCTGCACTCATCTAGCCTGTAGTAGTGGAAGGGCTCAAGCAGGGGTTAAAGTTCTCCGTCACTGCGACGGACTTGAGATCAGTGTAGATCCGCAATAAAAATCTTGGGAGATGGGAGGGCTGATTTGGAGATGTAATACGAAGTTGTATTTTCCCAAAAAATGTATTCTCAAATATGTTATTTTATCTGTTACGCTGTGTGTACTGAACTGACATACTGTTGCTGACACTCGGATGTTCAGAGGAAAATGGGAGTTTAAACTTTAAGAAAAATGTTCAATTTGTCACATCCCTACACTAGAGGTGCAGTCAAGTTGCGAGAGCAGTTTTGTCAAATGTATTTTGAAAGCAGGTTTTTTTTTTAAAGAGGAGCTTCCCAATTTTCCATTGCTACCACCTTTATTTCTCTACTCCTTCAATTAGTGGCATCATTTTACAAATGCAGTTACAACAGTAGTTTAAAGCATGGTTTAGGCGTGTCTGCGCAAAGTAGTGATGGGTAGTTTGCGAATGAACAGCTTTTTTTGAGTGGCTGTTTTTTGTTATTTTTGGCTCTTTTTTTTCATTTATTTGGCTCCCTGATGTGCATGCTGTTGCTTTTTAAGCAGACATCGACTATCTGCAGATAAATGATAAAAATATTCTCTGAAGATGGTAATTCCTCAGTGCAGGAACAATACAGTGAGGAGAGAGCCTCATTCTGCTCTACGCTCAGTTATTCAGTGCGTTACATTTAGGCTTTTTTTTTGCAGGCCATCTAATAATTTGGTCAGGTAAAAATGTATTTGAACTCAAATTTCACTATCTGACATAATGGTAGGCAACATTTTAGGCTTTAAATTAAGGCTTGACCATTTTTTCATGGTTTTATGTCAATTTCTAAGCACTAATGATGAAGAGCTGTTTGGGAGCCAAATGAGCAGCTCTTTTAGGTGAAAGGAGCCAAACGTTCTGGCTCACCGAAAAGACTCTGAATCACTATGCAACAGAGCTCTAAAAGGGACAATGACATACTTTGTAATAGAAACTAAAAATATCAAATTTTTTGAGTGAATAATAATTAATTTATATATATATATTTATAATGAAAGTATAATCATTAATAATAATAACAATCAGGATGTTGTGTCCAATGAGGTAAATGCAGATGGACAAACTCAATGCTTCAGCCTATGTACATTTTATAACCCCTATCCTGCATTAGTTGGGCTACAGGAGATAATGGTTATAGCACATCTGATAATATAGACCATGCATAGGCTATATACATGGTCCAATATGATTTTACCAATATTTTATTGTGCAAATTTCTGGAGGTGGAAATTTAATTTGAAATGGTTTCAGCATAATTTTATTTTCATTCATTTTAAAGTAGAATGTCCCTTTAAAAAGTCACAAGAACTGAGCTTCTCAGTCTTCTACTTACAAATTATCCCAGGGAGGACCCCGGACCCCCTAAGGAAGGGGACTGGAATTTGTCAAACTCGCAGTTTAGGCCTAATACATGTACAAAATGATCCTCTTTCCTTAAAAGCATGATGGTCGTGACTTTCTTACATGAAAGGGCAGGTTAACTTGGCCCCAGACAAGTTTCAGTCATGGGATTCGTTTTTTTGCTTTAACCTCTGCTCAAGTATTTAACCAGTTGTGTAAAGTACTTAAGTAAACATACTTGAAAGTACTACTTAAGTCATTTTTGTTGTTGTTGTATCTGTACTTTACTATTTATATTTTTGCTAACTTTTACTTACTACATTCCTAAAGAAAATAATGTACTTTTTACTCCATACATTTTCCCTGACACCCAAAAGTACTCGTTACATTTGGACAGGAAAATTGTCAAATTCACGCAAGTCATCCCTACTGCCTCTGATCTGGCACACTCTAATCACAAATGCTTCGTTTGTAAATTATGTCTGAGTGTTGGAGTGTGCCCCTGGCTATCCGTAAATAAATAATATATAGAAAATTGTGCCGTCTGGATTGCTTAATATAAGGAATTTGAAATGATTTATACTTTGACTTTTGATACTTAAGGATATTTTAGCAATTCCATTTACTTTTGATACTTAAATATATTTAAAACCAAATACTTTTAGACTTTTACTCAAGTAGTATTTTACTGGGTGACTTTTACTTAAGTCATTTTCTATTAAGGTATCTTTACTTTTACTCAAGTATGACAGTTGAGTACTTTTTCCACCACTGTATTTAACTATTGAAGATGTAATGTTAGGTAACAATTTACTTGAACTGTACATAATAACAGCATCATGACATTGTCATAAACATGTAATCTGATGTTGAATGTTAATTTTGTCTCCAGGTTTGTGCCATACATCGGAATCGTTACCATTCTGATGAACGACTACCCCAAATTCAAGGTAAGATATTTTACATCGTCATCACTAGAAGCAAAATCACTATGTTTTATGAATTGTTGACTAAATTCAGCCTTATTAATCAATTTTATCAATCAATTTTATTTTATATAGCCCTTCTTACATCAGCTAATATCTCGAAGTGCTGTACAGAAACCCAGCCTAAAACCCCAAACAGCTAGTAATGCAGGTGTAGAAGCACGGTGGCTAGGAAAAACTCCCTAGAAAGGCGAAAACCTAGGAAGAAACCTAGAGAGGAACCAGGCTATGAGGGGTGGCCAGTCCTCTTCTGGCTGTGCCGGGTGAAGATTATAACAGAACCATGCCAAGATGTTCAAAAATGTTCATAAGTGACAAGCATGGTCAAATAATAATCAGGAATAAATCTCAGTTGGCTTTTCATAGCCGATCATTAAGAGTTGAAAACAGCAGGTCTGGGACAGGTAGGGGTTCCATAACCGCAGGCAGAACAGTTGAAACTGGAATAGCAGCAAGGCCAGGCGGACTGGGGACAGCAAGGAGTCACCACGGCCGGTAGTCCCGACGTATGGTCCTAGGGGCGGTATTAGGGGCGGTATGCAGGTAGCCTGAAGGTTAGAGAGCCTGAGCAGTAACCAGTCCAGTTGCTGGGTCATATTTTGGGATCTAAACAGTGGGAGGGGAACTGGCAAACGGAAAGCTGTTGTTTTTAGATCCCCGGATCAGAGATACTATTATTCTGTTCTTCTTTGCCTTCCCAGTATGCTGTTCTCTTCCTGCTGGGTCTGTTTGTCCTGGTCCATCGGGAGTGAGGAAGAGACTACCTAACTATCTGCCACAGATGAAGAATTGGAAAGAATTGGAAATCCCCACCCCACCATGCCTTTCAAGACATAATTATGTTGATTATGTCTAATTACGTTGATTTTCTGTACCATATGTTTTGGATTGTGTGTAGAAATGTGGATAGTGTTCTTTACATTATTAAAAAAACAAGCATTCATTATTTTTGTGAGGGAAATTAGATATAAGTTAAGTAGAATAAAGAGCTGTAATCTTTTTTTTCTTTTTTTAAGAACATGAATCCAACATTTTAGATGGTTAATTACATATTTTGTTTTCACTCTTAATTAGGTTTTGCTTTGCTTAAAGTATTGTATGACAACTGATATATTTGTGACATTAAATATGACATCTGTTACCCTCTCCTGCTTTCTGGTAACTTATGCATCTAGTGTTTTCTTATATTCAAGCATAACTTCACTAAAACACATTTGTGCATTTTCAAAATGCCATTATTTTACATGCAGGCTAAATATAACATTTACATATGTCATTTAGCATACGCTCTTATCCAGACTGATTTACAGTTAGTGCATTCATCTTAAGATGGCTAGGTGGGAAAACCACATATCTCAGTCATGGTAAGTACGTGTTTTATATACTGAACAAAAATATAAACGCAACATGTAAAATGTTGGTCCAATGTTTCATGAGCTAAAATAAATCTACCAAGAAATGTTTAATACGCACAAAAATATGATTTATCTCATTTTGTGCACAAATTTGTTTACATCCCTGTCAGTGAGCTTTTCTCCTTTGCCAAGATAATCCATATTAAGAAGCTGATTAAACAGCATGATCATTACACAGGTGCATCTTCTGCTGGGGACAATAAAAGGCCACTCTAAAATGTGCAGGTGTCACACAACACAATGCCAGATGTCTCAAGTGTTGAGTGAGCATGCAATTGGCATGCTGACTGCAGGAATGTCCACCAGAGCTGTTGCCAGAGAATGTAATGTTAATTTCTCTACCATAAGCCGCCTCCAACGTTGTTTTAGAGAACATGGCAGTACATCCAACCGGCCTCACAACTGCAGACCACGTGTATGGCGTCATGTGGGCGAGCAGTTAGCTGATGTCAATGTTGTGAACAGAGTGCCCCATGGTGGCAATGGGGTTTTGGTATGGGCAGGCATAAGCTACGGACATTAACACAATTGCATTTTATCGATGGCAATTTTAATGCACAGAGATACCGTGATGAGATCCTGAGGCCCATTGTCGTGCAATTCATCCACCGCCATCACCTTATGTTTCAGCATGATAATACATGGCCCCATGTAGCAAGGATCTGTACACAATTCATGGAAGCTGATCATTTCCCAGTTCTTCCATGGCCTGCATACTCACCAGACATGTCACCCATTGAGCATGTTTGGGATGCTCTGGATCGATGTGTATGACAGCGTGTTCCAATTCCCGCCAATATCCAGCAACTTTGCACAGCCATTGAAGAGGAGTGGAACAACATTCCACAGGCCACAATCAACAGCCTGATCAACTCTATGCGAAGGAGATGTGCCGCGCTGCATGAGGCAAATGGTGATCCCACCAGATACTGACTGGTTTTCTGATCCACGTCCCTACCTTTTTCTAAAGGTAACTGTGACCAACAGACCCATATCTGTATTCCCAGTTGTGAAATCCATAGATTAGGGCCTAATTCATTTATTTCAATTGACTGATTTCTTTATATGATCTGTAACTGTAAAATCTTAGAAATTGTTACATGTTGCATTTATATTTTGGTTCACTATATATACACTACCGGTCAAAAGTTTTAGAACACCTACTCATTCAAGGGTTTTTCTTTATTTTTACTATTTTCTACATTGTAGAGTAATAGTGAAGACATCAAAACTGTGAAATAACGCATATGGAATAAAAAAGGGTTAAACAAATCAAAATATATTTTCTATTTGAGATTCTTCAAATACCTTTGCTTTGATGACAGCTTTGCACAATTTTGGCATTCTCTCAACCAGCTTCATGAGGTAGTCACCTGGAATGCATTTCAATTAACAGGTGTGCCTTGTTAAAAGTTAATTTGTGGTATTTCTTTCCTTCTTAATGCTTTTGAGCCAATCAGTAGTGTTGTGACAAGGAAGTGGGGTATACAGAAGATAGCCCTATTTGGTAAAAGACAAAGTCCATATTATGGCAAGAACAGCTAAAATAAGCAAAGAGAAACGACAGTCCATCATTACTTTAAGACATGAAGGTCAGTCAATACGGAAAATTTCAAGAACTTTAAAAGTTTCTTCAAGTGCAGTCGCAAAAACCATCAAGCGCTATGATGAAACTGGCACTCATGAGGACCGCCACAGGAATGGAAGACCCAGAGTTACCTCTGCTGCAGAGGATAAGTTAATTAGAGTTACCAGCCTCAGAAATTGCAGCCCAAATAAATGCTTCACAGAGTTCAAGTAACAGACACATCTCAACGTCAACTATTCAGAGGAGACTGTGTGAATCAGGCCTTCATGGTCAAATTGCTTCAAAGAAACCACTACTAAAGGACACCAATAAGAAGAAGAGACTTGTTGGGCCAAGAATTAAGAGCAATGGACATTAGACCGGTGGAAATGTGTCCTTTGGGCTGGAGTCCAAATTGGAGATTTTTGGTTCCAACCGCCTTGTCTTTGTGAGATGCGGTGGGGGTGAACGGATGATCTCTGCATGTATATTTCCCACCGTAAAGCATGGAGGAGGAGGTGTTATGGTGTGGGGGTGCTTTGCTGGTGACACTGTCTGTGATTTATTTAGAATTCAAGGCACACTTAACCAGCATGGCTACCACAGCATTCTGCAGTGATATGCCATCCCATCTGGTTTGAACTTAGTGGGACTATCATTTGTTTTTCAACAAGACAATGACCCAACACACCTCCAGGCTGTGTAATGGCTATTTTACCAAGAAAGAGAGTGATGGAGTGCTGCATCCGATGACCTGGCCTCCACAATCCCCCGACCTCAACCAAATTGAGATGGTTTGGGATGAATCGGACCGCAGAGTGAAGGAAAAGCAGCCAACAAGTGCTCAGCATATGTGGGAACTCCTTCAAGACTGTTGGAAAAGCATTCCAGGTGAAGCTGGTTGAGAGAATGCCAAGAGTGGTTACTACATGATTTAATGTGTTATTTCATAGTTTTGATGTCTTCACTATTATTCTACAATGTAGAACATAGTAAAAAATCTAGGAAAACCGTTGAATGAGTAGGTGTTCTAAAACTTTTGACCGGTAGTGTGTATATACAGTGGGGAGAACAAGTATTTGATACACTGCCGATTTTGCAGGTTTTCGTACTTACAAAGCATGTAGAGGTCTGTAATTTTTATCATAGGTACACTTCAACTGTGAGAGACGGAATCTAAAACAAAAATCCAGAAAATCACATTGTATGATTTTTAAGTAATTCATTTGCATTTTATTGCATGACATAAGTATTTGATCACCTACCAACCAGTAAGAATTCCGGCTCTCACAGACCTGTTAGTTTTTCTTTAAGAAGCCCTCCTGTTCTCCACTCATTACCTGTATTAACTGCACCTGTTTGAACTCGTTACCTGTATAAAAGACACCTGTCCACACACTCAATCAAACAGACTCCAACCTCTCCACAATGGCCAAGACCAGAGAGTTGTGTAAGGACATCAGGGATACAATTGTAGACCTGCACAAGGCTGGGATGGGCTACAGGACAATAGGCAAGCAGCTTGGTGAGAAGGCAACAACTGTTGGCGCAATTATTAGAAAATGGAAGAAGTTCAAGATGACGGTCAATCACCCTCGGTCTGGGGCTCCATGCAAGATCTCACCTCGTGGGGCATCAATGATCATGAGGAAGGTGAGGGATCAGCCCAGAACTACACGGCAGGACCTGGTCAATGACCTGAAGAGAGCTGGGACCACAGTCTCAAAGAAAACCATTAGTAACACACTACGCCGTCATGGATTAAAATCCTGCAGCACACGCAAGGTCCCCCTGCTCAAGCCAGCGCATGTCCAGGCCCGTCTGAAGTTTGCCAGTGACCATCTGGATGATCCAGAGGAGGAATGGGAGAAGGTCATGTGGTCTGATGAGACAAAAATAGAGCTTTTTGGTCTAAACTCCACTCGCCGTGTTTGGAGGAAGAAGAAGGATGAGTACAACCCCAAGAACACCATCCCAACCATGAAGCATGGAGGTGGAAACATCATTCTTTGGGGATGCTTTTCTGCAAAGGGGACAGGACGACTGCACCGTATTGAGGGGAGGATAGATGGGGCCATGTATCGCGAGATCTTGGCCAACAACCTCCTTCCCTCAGTAAGAGCATTGAAGATGGGTCGTGGCTGGGGGAACCCGAAACACACAGCCAGAATGATGGAGACCACTGTGTTCTTGGGGACCTTCAATGCTTCAGAAATGTTTTGGTACCCTTCCCCAGATCTGTGCCTCGACACAATCCTGTCTCAGAGCTCTACGGACAATTCCTTTGACCTCATGGCTTGGCTTTTGCTCTGACATGCACTGTCAACTGTGGAACCTTATATAGACAGGTGTGTGCCTTTCCAAATCATGTCCAATCAATTGAATTCACCACAGGTGGACTCCAATCAAGTTCTCAAGGATGATCAATGGAAACAGGATGCACCTGAGCTCAATTTTGAGTCTCATAGCAAAGGGTCTGAACACTTATGTAAATAAGGTATTTCTGTTTTTTATTGTTAATAAATTAGCTAACATTTCTAAAATTCTGTTTTCGCTTCATCATTATGGGGTATTATGTGTAGATTGATCAGGAAAAAATGTAATTCAATCCATTTTAGAATAAGGCTTTAATGTAACAAAATTTGGAAAAAGTCAAGGGGTCTCAATATTTTCCGAATGCACTGTATATGTTAGAGTCACCTTTGGCAGCGATTACAGCTGTGAGTCTTTCTGGGTAAGTCTCTAAGAGCTTTGCACACCTGGATTGTACAATATTTGCACTTTATTCTTTTAAAAATTCTTCAAGCTCTGTCAAGTTGGTTGTAGATTTTCAAACTGATTTAAGTAAAAACTGTAATTAGGCCACTCAGGAACATTCAATGGCGTCTTGGTAAGCAACTCCAATGGCCTTGTGTTTTAGGTTATTGTCCTGCTGAAAGGTGAATTTGTTTCCCAGTGTCTGTTGGAAAGCAGACTGAACCAGGTTTTCCTCTAGGATTTTGACTGTGCTTAGCTCTATTCCATTTAATTTTATCCTAAAAAAAGTCCCTAGTCCTTGCCGATGGCAAGCATACCCATAACATGATGCAGCCACCAGCATGCTTGAAAATATGAAGAGTGGTACTCTATGATGTGTTGTGTTGAATTTGCCCTTAAAACATAACACTTTGTATTCAGGACATCAAATTAATTTCTTTGCCACATCTTTTGCTGTTTTACTTTAGGATGAATGTTTTGGGATATTTTTCTATTCTGTACAGGCTGCGTTCTTTTCACTCTGTCATTTAGGTTAGTATTGTGGAGTAATTACAATGTTGTTGATCCATCCTAATTTTTCTCCTATTAGACATTAAACTCTGTAACTGTTTTAAAGTCACCACTGGCCTCATGGTGAAATCCCTGAGGGATTTCCCTCCTCTCCAGCAACTGAGTTAGGAAGTACGCCTGTATCTTTGTAGTGACTGGGTGTATTGATACACTATCCAAAGTGTAATTAATAACTTCACCATGCTCAAAGGGATATTCAATGTCTGCTTTTGTTATTTTTACCCATCTACCAATAGGTGCCCCTCTTTGCGAGGCATTGGAAAACCTCCCTGGTCTTTGTGGTTGAATCTGTGTTTGAAATTCACTGCTCGACTGAGGGACCTTACAGATAATTATATATGTGGGGTACAGAGATGAGGTAGTCATTCAAAAATCATGTTTAACACTATTATTGCACACAGAGTGAGTCCATGCAATTTATTATGTGACTTGTTAAGCAAAGTTTTACTCCTGAACTTATTTAGGCTTGCCATAACAAAGGGGTTGAATTCTTATTGACTCAAGACATTTCAGTATTTAATTTTTAATTTAATTTGTAAAAATGTCTAAAAACATAATTCCACTTTGACATGATGGGGTATTGTGTGTAGGCCAATCACACAAAATCTCAATTTAATCCATTTTAAATTCAGGCTGTAACACAACAAAGTATGGAAAAAGTCAAGGGGTGTGAATATTTTCTGAAGGCGCAGTACAGTAATGTATATGCTCTCATGGTGAGGAGGAAGATCTAAGGATAGACAAAGTTACTATGAAGATTTATGAAGGATAAATATTTGCCTCTTCAAATCAAGTGTTAAAGCCCTGACACAGGGCCTTATTCAATAAACCTTGTACAGCATCCAAATATTATTGAGACGCAGCCAAACAGTATTCCTCCCACACCGTTAGAATTGTTATACAATAATACAATAAATGCAACCATATTTTATACATGATTTATTAACAGATCTGAAGGCAGATTTTGCTCTGACAGTCTTCATTTAATGCACCCTGTACAGTTTCCCTGATGGTATGGGTTAAAATTCTAATAACAGTGGGTGGTCACAGTCTCTTTAAATCATCTTGCAATTCTAGATGTGGCCCTGGTTTGCTTATACAGTTTCTAATGTATCTAATGGTGAATCCTATATGTCTTTATATAGAATACTGGAAATCCCTCCAACATAGGCTTATCCCCATCAAAGGGTTAATCGGGTATGTTTGGGGGACACCAGCACTTTCCAGGTCTCTAGGGAATTACCTGCATTGACTCAGTCTGTAGGTACTTCACACATCCTTCAGGCACTTTAAGATTAAATAACCTATGATCAGTGAGCCCTTCAAGTTCATGGCTTCCATGCGAGTCGAGTCCAGCTCGATCAGAGACCTCATACCTTTCAAGTATTGTCCTTGTCAAGGTAATTAATTTATTAAGAAGGCAGTTTCCCGGTCACAGATTAAGTTTAGTCCTGGACTAAAAAGCAACTTTCAAGCAATTTTTATTCCTCTTGTGTTATTGAAAATGGCTCGTAAGTAAGCATTTCGGCGCATGTGACAAATACAATTTGATTTGATTTCATGGCGATTGTACATTGACCATGCTTTTATTCCAGGACTAGGTTTAATCTGTGCCCTGAGAAACCGCCCCAAATGTCTGAACGTACTTTGTCTCTCTTGCATCAAATTCCTTCACCGATGCACTTAGTTGTCTCGATAGTCCATTCATAATATCCTAATTTCTGTCACGCAAACTCACAGCACCCAGGCTAAATGAATGAACGGTGTGACTGGAGTCTTGGATGTCAAAGGTTAGACAGGGGACAATACCAAGCAGTAGGCCTAGTTCTCTAACTTAACTTCCCAGTTAGCCAGTTAGCACCCTGAAGTGACAAAAAGGACACTGTCTCAACAGCTCTAATTCTGGGGTGATAATCAGCAAGTCCTCTCTGCGTCCCAAAGGGTATCCGATTTCATAGTGCACTACTTTTGATCAGAGCACTACGGGCCCTGGTCAAAAGTAGTGCACTACATAGGGAATAGGGTGCCATTTGGGATCCTAGCCCTCCTGTCCTAAGACCGGAGGCTGAGGTCCGTGGGACTGAGAACGACAGTCCAGTGACCACGACTGCCTGTGTGCCACAACTGACAGCCAAATGTCAGGTTACTCATGTGGAACTAAGGCCCTGGGGGTGTCTTAGCAGGAAACAATGTTTGCATCACAAACGGAACCCTATTCCCTACATAGCCCATAGTGCTCTGGTCAAAAGTAGTGCACGATGTAGGGAATAGGGTGCCATTTGTGATGCATGCAATGTGTTGGCCTGAATTTCCTGCCATGCATGGCGTCAGGAAAGCTGAAGGAATATGTTGTGGGCAGAGCTGATAATGGACCTAATTTACACCTCCAATAATGTATCCTAAAATATACATTTATCTCAAGGGGCTAATATTGATTTCTCTACTGATAATACATTAACTAGTAGAGGTGCTGAGGGTGCTGCAGCAGCACCAACAGAAGAATCGGACAACAACAAAAACAGATTTGTTTATTTTTCTTTTTTTTTGAAGAAAATATATGTTCTCACAAAAGTAGTGCACTGGGCCTTTACTAGTCCTGTATTAGAGGACTCATATAGCCGTCTGTAATATGATCAACCACTTCAGTAGTTGCATTGCAGAGTTCTCCATAATAGGCCTATTCATCTATAGATTCTAGTCTTCTGAAACTAAACATATTGGAATATTCCCTCTGCAGTGACCTTAATTGAGTTTACTATGGACTAATTAATTATGAAATAATTGACATATTGACGTGTTTCCACATTACTGTTGACACTGATAGGCTATGCTTAAGCCACCTATTGTTCGATCTAATCGCCATGCGTAAAAGCGCGCGTAATTTATGCAGCAAATATTATTTATAGATTTAAAGATTACGCACGAATGAATCATTATGTTGTGGCCAATTTAAACTGTGAGAATGACTGACAGCTTGGGTTTGGTCACCAACCATGCTTGTGAATTGCTCTGCATAAAATGCCCTGACTTCGTGTCGGTGTCACGCAAGAGGGCCCACCCAGATCAGCATGGTATAAATGCAGCATCGGATTGGGTCTGGAAGTCTGTCACGAATAACTGCGCTTCTATTGCCACTTGGAAATTTTGCGTCCAGGGGAGAGTTCGAAAGCCTATTTCCTCCGTAGAGATGTCCGGATTTTATATGAACAACGTTTGCCAATTTGTTTTTTTTACCTACCTTGTGCTTTTTTCTTACATTTCTGTAACCACTTCAGTAAGTTTTGATTTAACCGAACTTGGAAATAAAGTTGCGAAAATTAAAGTTAATCAAAGAGGGAATCTTTGGGCGACAGGTGAGGCATGCGAAGGCTATTCTCAATCTCATCCACAACACAACATACAATTGTGAAAGTAAAATCTGGCAATTACATATATTTGTATTCCTATTTACAACAATGGATTAAGTCTAACTCTTATCAAAGAAAGCTATATTTACTCTTTCAAAATATAGACTTTCAACATGTTAGGAAATATTTAATTTCACTTGAGAATCAAATTACACTTACCAAACTATTATTTTATCTTACCTCCAAGGTCATTTTATGGGCAAGAAGAGTGTCATGGATAGCCCTCTGCTCCAGTCTCCGGATGGGCAGGCTGTGGATGCGTTCGAGGTCGCCTTGAGTCACGGGATGGGAAACCTCTTCCAAGATGTGCTGAGGGTTGCGTTGCAAGCCCAACTCAGAGAGGACACAGAGAACGGCTCTAAAAACCAGGTGAGCTATCAACAACACCGACCTGTATATGACCATAGTGGATTTATCTGTACATTTTAAAATGAGATTATCTTGTGTCAAAAATGCATTGTTTAATGGCATTATCTTAACCAGGTGAGCCTCAACTGGTCTGACAAGAGATTTAACTGTGAAGTAGAAAATACATGTCTAATGCATTATTTAATGGCATTCTCTTAATATCCCATAGGAGACTGGATTGTTGATGAAGATATTAGAGAGCTACATTCAAAACAACAGAAAGTGATGCAGAAGTCTATCATAATGTTACTTATAACCAAGCAGAAGTCATCCAGTCTATGTCTATAAAGGTTTTGGTCAATATGGAATCAAATCTCTTATGCTATAAAATGATTGTAACATGTCTGTTCAGTTTACAGTTTACCAAAATGCCATTTGCAATGTCACTGGATCCAAAATGAGGGGTGAATCAAATGTACATGTGTATTTATCGTTTTTGAAGATGTGCTGCATTGTATTGTTGATATTAAATTATTTATATTCAATAAAACCAATTATTTGCAAATTCTTTGACATTTACCGTACATTAAATTGTTAAAAGGTTCCAAAAAGGAAAAGTTAAGGTTTTCATACTTGAGGTATGAACAATTTATCAGGGTTGCAGAGTATATGTCCTGTATACTCCAGGGAATTGTAAGAAAGGAATCCTATAGTTTTACTGACAAAAATAATGGATCGTTCCTTCATAGCCTACACACATAGACCAAAAACTAAGGGGAAGGCAGCATACCATCGTAATAATCACTCTACAATGTGAAATTACAGGCATGATATCAACAGACACTTCAGAAGATCAATTAAGTTATCTAATAACACAGAGAGGTATGAACAAGACCCATTCTTCACTTAAAATCCTCTCATTGCTGCCTGTGGACTGGAAGAGTAGCCTACTAATAGACTTCATTCTCATGTTTGTCTCCTGAAGCTTTCATTGAGGAGACAGAGAGAACACTCCAGATTGATCTGACTAATAAATAACTTTTTCTTTTTTAATACAAGGATTCTGTACTTGAGAATAGATTAAATCACATTATCACCATATTGCTCTGACTAATAAATACATGTTTTGATTATGTCCTTGAGAATAGAATATTAAGTGAAATCACATTATGTTGTGGAAACAGGGTTTATTAAAAATGCACAAAACAGTACAAGTGGATAGATATTAATTCTGTCCGTTTCTGCCCCCTTTAACACTGATATTGACAGATATTCCATAGGGGCCTATACCACATTACTTTAGTCAGCCAGGGAAGAGAAGCTTCACTTTTCCTCAGGCTATAGCAGGACTGAGAAATCAACAGATTGTACTCACAGCGTGAGTGAGAGAAAATAACTTGCTTTTAATGCGAGCAAATATAACAAGTGTGTACTAAAAATCAAGTTGAAGCAAGCAACACTTACTTACATAAACACTACATGTGGGCGCCTTACATAAATACTGTATATTCATGATTTAATGTTTAAATATTTTCTTGGCTTTTTTGCATGAAGGGATGATCTCTGGCCTTCTCAATCAATAATGGCAATGTAATGTATTTCACCTTTATTGCCCTGAGACAATCCACTGTATTATAAACTGAACTAATAACATTAGCCAACTATATTTCAATGACTTTTACCAATATGTTCTGCCAGTCATGACAGTTCCTGTAGGCAGGGTATCTAATTTTTCCAAGCTGTTATTTGTTCTGTGTAGCTTACTTGACTGAAACTCTATACGTCAATAATGAAACATTTACTAGTGTGTGGCCTGTTGATGTGTAATACATTCAACTTTGGTAACACATACATGACTCACAAACAAACAGGGCTTACACTGTGCATATGAAGGCTGACTCAATGTATATACTGTATATTTGGGATTTAAAAGGAGTCTATCCAGGTTCCTGGAAACTGACAGTGTGGGGTTTAAGTAGTTTTATGGACATTTACCGTACACAACATCTAATACATGTAGATGTTAGGAACAAATGGTAGCCAATAGCCACATTTCCCCATCTCACACTATGGGTGCTTGAGCATTCAGTAAGGTCTGCACCCAGGGTCTGCTCACTCCCACCACACATCCGTCACTTCAGTTCAGACCCACTTCGGACTTTCTGTTCACGCTCAAAAACAAAGCTGAGAACACACCTGTTTAGGATTCCTTTTAAATAACCCAATGGCGTTCTCTCTGATGTCTTCGTGTCCTCACCTGTCTGACTCCTCCTTCATGTCTGATGTTCTATTGTTTTGCCTCTGTATTCGGTGGTTATCTCTCCACAGCTCTGTACCAGGGTTGGGGTCAATTCTATTTCAATTCCAGTCAATTCAGAAAGTAAACGAAATTCCAATTCCATATTTTTCTAATTGAAAAGCATTTGAATGGGAATTTCAGCGTAATTCCTGAATTGACTGGAATAGAAACGGAATTGACCCCAACCCTGTTCTGTACTGTCTGATGTTTGACTTCATTATTTTATCATTACGTTAGGTGACCTCACATGTCCAGAAAGGTGCCTAACAAATAAATGCCATATTCTCAGCACCCAATGTCTGAAAAGCATTCCTACAATCCAGTCAAAAGAGGTCTCTGTAAAATAGAGGTTAGATGATTGATTAGATTAGGATGTTTTTAAATTAAGTATAGTAGATATTGTCCTTGTGTTCTCTTCACAATGTATGAATGTATTTTGTTACTCTCGGTCTTGATTACTTACAGCTGTGTAGTTCTAATACACTAACACCTCTTCTCACATTGTTGTCTCATGTGGTTGATTTATGATTATTCCTCTTCAAATTACAGTTGATTAAAGTTACCCAGTTGTAATTACTGTATATATACTGGGTGGGTCGAACCTGAATGCTGATTGGCTGACACCATGGTATATCAGACCATATACCACGGGTATGACAAAACATTTCTAATTACTTTGGCAACCAGTTTATAATAGCAATAAGGCACCTCGCGGATTTGTGGTATATGGCAAATATACTACAGCTAATGGCTGTATCCAGGCACTCTGTGTTGCATCTGTACATAAGAACAGCCCTTAGCCATGGTATATTGGCCATATACCACACCTCCTCGGGACATATTGCTTAAATATATGACACACAAGTATACATAATATATTATATACATGTAGGGTACACATGAATATTACCATATTTTGCATGGTAACGTGTTGCATAGGGTTATTATTATTATTATTATTATTATTAGCCGTGCATAGCTCCCAGATACACTGTCAGTATGGAGTAGGAGGGGGAATAAATTATCCTACACAGAATTCATTCAGCGATATTGAATTTGGCTATAATCAGTGGCCCCTCAACTAGCCTATGTACATGCATGACACCTCTGGGGAAATGCTTTTACATTTAATTAGGCTATCTCCTCAGAATGATTTGCTAAATCTCGAAGGGTCATCATGATATAATTTGTAGATTAATTTACAGTAAATAAATAAACAAACAATAAACATAGTTTGAATGGTCAGATGAGGTAACACCCAGCCATTTATAGGTTACGGTGTAGCACATCATAGTGTTCATTGTATTTCGTAATGAACAGTTGATTGAATTGAAATGTACTTGTCTTTCCGTGACTAATGGCTCGCACACATCGCACCGACACATCGCACCGAATGTCTCTAGGGTTCGTCTGCCAATCGTTCCGCGCGCTGTGTTTTGACCACCCGCTGTAGACGTCTGACTGCCGACATTTTTCAAGCGGCTCTACATGCAAAATCGGTGCGCACTGCGTTCGCAAATTACGTTCAGAGGTGTTAAGTACTCTCGTCCAGCAACCGCTACTGGTGTGTCTGATCCCTAAGAAGTGCATGACCCTAATGTTTTCAGTGTGGTCATTGAGTAAGTAGTAGGCGGCATCCCTAGTTAGAGTATGACGTGCTAGTCCAGCCCGCCAGCCCCCAACACTAGATCTCCACTGACATATGCTCCTTCTCTCCTTGGGGAAGAGAGATTGAATTTATCATCTCAATGGCCTTTCCTTGCTTCCCACTCACTCCATTACACAAATCCCAGCTTTGCCTTCCTTGCGTGGTAGAAGATACACAGTGATCTGTCTCCTCTGACAGATCATATGCATACACATCTGCTGACATGTCTAGCTGGAGGCTGATAGCATATTAACCAGGCAGACAGACAGCCGAGGAAGCAGTCATTTGCTCTCATGAATGCACTAATGTTGATTGGGTGGACAGCTTTTTTATTAAGAAAGTAAACTATGTCCTTATATCACTTGATAGTAACACAGATATCACATTCATATAGATGCCTCAAAGATAGCCTGTATAAAGCCAATTTAATTTGCTTTTGGAGGATGTCATCATTTTGCAATGTTGGGTTGGCAGATGTATTGTTTTTCTAAATTTGAGTGGAGATATGAAGTGGTTTAAATGTATTTTGAGGCAGTAACTCCCAGCACCACAAACAACATAAGCTTGATAGTGTGTGGTTTAAATTACCACCACAATAAAATTATACTGAAGGAACAGGTGAAGCCATTGAAATGCTGGTGGTGAGAGAGAATAAATCATAATGCTTCTGATAGTGACATCAGTATGATGAGTAGAGTGACTCCAATATAACAACAATTGTACCTGGTTCAAATGCATGTTTGTAAAACAATGATTATAGCATATGCCTGGACAATTTGAATAAAACACCAACAGTTTGTCTTGTTAGTTAGGTCATGATTTCCCGGCCTAAACAGATTTTTTTTAAATACATTTGCTCTTAATACACTCTTGGTGAAAGTTAGCCATAGAGACTTGTTATCATGATGCAAAAATTCATTTGGCTCCCAGCTTATAATACCTATGGCTGACTGATGGATGGATCTAGGTGGCATTTAATAGCTCAATAAAGGAAAGGCTTTAGGCAAGGGCTATAGCCCACAACCTCAGAGATAATGTAGAACCTAAGGTATTCATTCTGTCTTATTTCAAACCATTGATGTTGGCTGTCAGGTAGAGGTCATTCATCTCCCCTTCTAAAGTTGAAGACAAGTTAGACAAGTTTTAGTTCTAGCAACAGTTCTCTACTACCACATTGGTCCTCTCTAGCTCATTGGTCCTCTTTAGCTCATTGGTCCTCTGTAGCTCATTGGTCCTCTGTAGCTCATTGGTCCTCTGTAGCTCATTGGTCCTCTGTAGCTCAATTGGTAGAGCATGGCGCTTGTAACGCCAGGGTAGTGGGTTCGATCCCCGGGACCACCCATACGTAAAAATGTATGCACACATGACTGTAAGTCGCTTTGGATAAAAGCGTCTGCTAAATGGCATATTATACATTAATGCAAATTCACGAGACCATACCGGTATGTGGGTTTAACCGTTTTAATATAATAAAGAAAGACATTGGGAACACATTAGGATCTGCGTGCTTTGAGAAACACACAATCCTCTCACAGGAGTTGTGTGTGTGCATGCATCAATATTTTGTCTCATATTATACATAAATGGATGCAAGGCAAAGATAACAATTGAGGGGGTATACTGCCACCTTCTGGTATGAATGATCATTTTCCTGTCTTGAGTTTTCTAATCTTTTACTGCTTACTCACTGCCTATCAGTTTTGAAACCCTCCTTTATGGTAGCTTTAGTATATAGGCCTTGTATGTGTGTACTATGTACAGTGTGTGTGTCATATTTTGTGTTTTATTTATATGTTTTTGATAATTAAAAGCTACTAGGCATGTTGGATTTAATTTAAACTAGTCTGCAATCTGTTTTAACAAAACAACTTATACATTGTATCACTTCATAATGTTACAGTATCCAACAGTTTACTGTCTGCAGGTACTGCTGGATATTGGGAGGTCTTTATTTGCAGATGATGGGGCCTTATGGAAGAGGGGAAGATACAGTATGTACCATACATAGTCAGGAAAGTACAGGAAGCAATTGAGGAGGTAGAACGGTGGGCATTAATGTGGGGATTCAGGTTCTCTGTAGAGAAAACTCAGACAGTGTTCTTTACCAGGAGGAAGGTGGGAGATGAGGTACGCCTGAGGTTGTACGGGAGAGAACTGGAGAGTGTGGGGGTCTTCAGGTTCTTCGGGGTGTACTTTGACACTAGGCTGAACTGGCAGAACACATTGAGAGAGTGGTGGGAAAGTGTAAGAAGGTGCTAAATGTGATGCACTGTCTGACAGGGATGGAATGGGGGGCTGTGTATTCCTCACTGAGGACCATGTATGTTGCATTGATCCGATCTGTAATAGACTATGAGCGTATGGTTCGGCAGCCCGGACCTCACTGGAAGACTAGATGTCATACAGGCACTAGGACTCAGAATATGTAGTGGGGTGTTTCGGACCTCCCCAGTGTCCACACTACAGGTGGAGATGAGGGAGATGCCATTGCAGATTAGGAGATAGCAGCTGGCAATGAACTATTGGCTCAACCTACAGGGACATGGGGTGTCTCATCCTGCGAAAGGGGTGCTATAGGCATGCTGGGAACATGAGCGAGGACAGAACACAAGCTTTGGGTGGGTGGGTAATACCCAGGCGAGGGAGATGGAACTGTATGGAAGGGAGTTTAGCACCACGGTAGCTATTCCTGTGAAGATTACACAAAGATAGGGAGGGTGTTGAGTCATCTGATTTGTTTAAAAGACATCTGGATACTGTATATCAGATGTTTTTGCCCATTTACACAGATGGTTCAAAAGACCCAAGGACAGGACATACTAGGTCAGCATTTGCAGTGCAGGAATGTGGGGTGGCTGTCAGGAAACGTATAACAGACCACCTGGCTGTATACACAGAGGAGCTGATGGCTGTACTGTTGGCCTTGCAGTGGGTGGAGGAAGTCAAGCCAGACAGAGTAGTTCTTTGCTCTGACTCATGTGCAATGTTGATGAGTCAGCAGTCCTTTAGCTCATGTAACAGACAATACCTGCTGTATGAGGTACTACAAAACCATGGCAGGGTTTGACAGATGGGTATACAGACAAGATACACTTGGGCCCCAGCCCATGTGGGGAGGGAGGGGAATGAGGCAGCTGATGTACTGGCTAAACAGGCCCTTAGTAGTGGGGAGGTGGACGTTGAAGTTTCAATGAGCAAGGCAAAAGGCCTGATATGGACAGTGGTGGTGCAGAGATAGCAGGAGCAGTGGAACAGAGACACTAAGGGCAGGCATCTATTCCAAGTACAGAGGAAAGTTGGGGAGGGGAAGACGGTAGGAAGAGAGAAGAGAGGAGGCCATCTTTACAAGGCTAAGGGTGGGACACAGCCGATCGCATAAGACAGCATCCAACAGGAAGGTGTGATTATTGCCAGGAAACAGACAGTGGCGCATGTGCTGATACAGTGTGGGCAGTATGAAAGGGAAAGAGAGAGACTGAGATCCAGTATGAGGGAGAAGGGGATACAGGAATTTAGTTTAAAGAGCATACTGAGTAGAACATCATTAGATACCGTCTAATAGTGTATCTTTTTTAGGAGAAACAGGGCTGGCAGGTAGGATTTAGGTAGGATTCCTCCATCTTTGGCCCACACTCCAGTATAGTAGGTGGCAGTAATGTGCCATAACGTTGGATGCCAACCGCCACAGAAGAAGAAGTTTACCGTCTGGTTGTTTTGATGATCTCATCTAGACACGTGACATATCCGCACTTTTGGCGATTTGTTAGTTGAATCCGGGCAGTGGGGCAGAACCGACAACTGCACTGAGGTATAATAAGAACGGGCAGGACAGCCATTTTATTATAACAACATCCATGATCCATCTGAAATTACAGTAACATATTTGGATTCCTGCGCAACCATGGGCCAGTGTGGGATTACTTCATCAAAGACCGTCCTGGTGTTTCTGAATCTAATATTCTGGGTAAAATATCACGAACATGTATTCGACGCTAGGTAGTCAAGGTTGGGACTAATTACAGTACGCAACAGAAATTGCTAACGTTAGCTGCAGCAAAGGGAGACGTGTGCTAACATTAGCTAGCTCACGTTAATTCTCTACAAAGTGAATATGTGGTGCTTCCCACCATCTTGTCTAGTTTGTTCTTTATTAAATTATACATTATTTCTCAAATGTATGCTTTGCTGTTATTGAAAGAAAACGGGTAGAACATGGACAGGTAGCCAGCAGATCCGACCCGCTAGTTTACAGTTGCACAAGGGTCGAACAGCATTCCTGTGTATATTAACACACTTTCCGGAAATGGCTGCTGTTGCTACTGCTCGCTAACATGAGGAAGAAAAACGGCGTTAACATTTGGGATAATGTGACAATTCGGAGTACAACGCATTTCTCATCCCTGGATGGAGGTACATTTTCCGAGCCATCATATCTCGCGGCGGCTCCGCGGTGTCTTAATATACACAGGATGCTGTCAGACACTAGTGCAGCTGTAAACAAGCGTGTCGGATCTGCTGGCTAATGCTGGACAGGCATTTGCCATTGTTGTTAGCTCTAGCTTTTAGCTAACTAACCGTCCGACGTTTAGTGATGCAATTTGGTGCATGAAAACCAGCGAGATAACAATAAATTAGATATAATAAAATACTGCATAACGGTGGGTAAGACTATATGCACGATTGTAGGTTGTGCCAGTCAGCTTAGCAGAAAACGTATCACTGTGTGAGGCCTAGCTAGCCTGTTAGCTGACGCCTAGCCGCCATGCGCCGATGTCACCTGACATTTCATTGCAGTATCAGGGTTTTCACAAGTTAGTATTGCATATTGTTTAGGCCTAACCTCTCACTCAATCTCATCTGATAGTAGCCTGACGACTCACACTAAATTACTACGCTTCTCTGTCGTTCGCTACATACTTTCATTACCGAGAAGAAACTAACGTAGAGTTTGGCTGGAGCAAGGAGTCTGGGTAGCAGCCAGACAAATCTGATCGTGCTTGGTAATGCAATGTTCACTTAGCTTACATGACTGAGGATTCCCTTTTTATTTATTTGTTTTATTACATTTCAAATTGCAATACAAAAAAAGATAGGACATCACTACACATATTTTCTCTAAAGAAACATAAAATAACATGAAAGTCAAATAAATCACTAGTTTTAAATGTTAAAGTACCTCAAATATAATAAATAGAATAAGGTCAGGGGTTAGAATTGTATAAACCTATGAAAGAGTTGTAAGAATACATATTTTTTGTTGTTGCTATTGACACATTTATTGCAAGGGTATATTTTGTGTAAGATTTTAAACTGAAACTGAGGATTCCCTTGCTACACACCAGCAGCTAGCCAGTGACGACATACCAACATTGTTTTAACAACAAACACACATAAAGCGATGTCTCAGTCTGGACTCAATATTGGGTTTTCTTTCTGATAAACAAAACAACATTGGTTTCTCTTTCTGATAAACAAAAAAACTTTGGAGGTTACATTGCCTGACACACACTGTCTCTTGCTCTTTGTCTCTCTCTCTCATTGCCCCCTCTCTAGGCTGCAGCTGGAATTCTGTGTTACATTGGAGCCTATGTGTTCATCACATATGATGACTATGACCACTTCTTTGAGGATGTGTACACCTTGATCCCAGCGTCCATTATAATAGCAGTCGGGACTCTGCTGTTTATCATTGGGCTGATTGGATGCTGTGCCACAATACGAGAAAGCTCCTGTGGACTAACAGCTGTAAGTATTTTAAAAAAAACACATGGATACAAAAGTAATTTCTAGTCTTTGGACTAGATATTGAGTTGATCATATCTCTTCTCTTTGCACCACAGTTTGCTGTCATTCTCCTGCTGGTGTTTGTCACAGAAGTTGTTGTGGTGGTTCTTGGCTATATCTACAGAGCAAGGGTTAGTATTGGCCTACTGTCAAGTGTCTAATCGCACAGTAACAATAGGGAAGGATGAATGGGAATGCAGTTTGTTAGCATTTCATATGAATTTTATAATTCTTGCACAGATTAAATTGACGTTGTTGCTTGTACTCAGGTGGAAGATCAGGTGAACCACTCCATTCAGAAGGTGTATGATGAATATAATGGCACCAACACAGACGCCCCCAGCCGTGCCATCGACTATGTGCAGAGACAGGTGAGAACAACACTACTGGATTAAAAAAAAGATGACTATAGGTGAGTTTGCAGGTGCCTACAGCCGTCTCACTCTCTCTCCTCCCGCCCTCTCCCCCGTCATAGCTCCACTGCTGTGGCATCCACAACTACTCTGACTGGAGGAATACTCGCTGGTTCAAGGAGTCCAGAAACAACAGTGTTCCAGTCAGCTGCTGTAAACCCAACATCAGCAACTGTACTGGAACCATGAGCCGGCCTGGCGATCTCTACCCAGAGGTAAGAGAACACGCACACACAAGCGTTTCCATGTGCAGGTTAATATACAAACGAAAATAAATATAGTCTATAAAGGGACCTTTGTAGCTCAGTTGGTAGAGAATTGTGCTTGTAACACCAGGGTAGTGGGTGTGATTCCCAGGACCACACCAACGTAAACTGTATGCCCGCATGACTGTAAGTCGCTTTGTATAAAAGTGTCTGCTAAATGGCATATATTATAAATCCCATTGGCTATGCAGGGAGGTTGGTTCAGGTTGTCTTTCAATCGCATCATCTCTCTACGGGCGGCAGGTTGCTTAGTGGGTAAGAGCGGTGTGCCAGTAACCGAAAGGTCACTGGTTCTAATCCCCGAGCTGACTAGGTGAAAAATCTGTCGATGTGCTCTTAAGCAAGGCACTTAACCCTAATTGCTCCTGTAAGTCGCTCTGGATAAGAGCGTCTGCTAAATGACTAAAATGTAAAAATGTACTATGCCTGTCTGTCTTGAGCTTGTGCTCTCACTAGCAAACTTACAGCATTGTATCAACTGGTACCGGCCCACAAGGTTTCCTGCACCAGTGAGTCTGAAAAGTCTTCACTGTATTTAAAAGAGAATTTACAGACATGTCATACAAGTCCACAAAGGAGGAATATTTAGATTAAGTAATTTTGCTTCCCTCCTAATCTAATGCCTAGTCAAGTAGCTTAAAAATGCTAGAAACCGTGCAAATCAAGCTAGCTAGTTAGCTAACTAGTTACTGTACCAAGGATGTTTAAAAATAAATAAATAAAAATAATAATAATTAACACTGAAACAGAGGAGATGGAGACATGCATTTTGCAAGGAGCCACCGTTCACTTGGTAGGCTCTCATTTCTCCTTGCATATTTATTGTAGTCACTTGCATGTGGTGTCAATTTAATTGTCATTGGGCACTCCTAGAAAACCATTACCTAACACATGACGGCATTCAAATTGATTTCTATTTGATTTGGTTGGACATTCGACCGGCACATTTCATTCCTAAAGAAAATACTGACACACACACACACATGCATGTTTTTAATATTTTTCTTTTTTCCTCTAGGGCTGTGAAGCTCTTGTTGTGAAAAAGCTGAAAGAAATAATGATGTATGTCATTTGGGCTGCTCTGACCTTCGCAGCAATACAGGTAAACAACTATATGGGATAGAAATGTGATATTTGATAACATCTGAACCATGTGTACCAGGAGCATGTTAACTAGAGCTGCAGTAATGTCCTCCTGCAGTGGAGAGTCTCTAGTCTAGTAGGCCTTGAGCTGCTGCTGAGAAGTTGACCTGATTGTGTCAAATCGCTTTTTCAATTTTTCAACGCTACCTTACAACATGGATTCTGCTGACCAGTCACTGCCCTTCTCCTTATGAGGATAACTTGCTCTATTTATGGCATCACTGGATGCATAGTAATTATGAAATTGATGTTCAAATGCATTCGCATGAGTCATAACAATGAATGCTGCAGGTATCCAAAACAGCCACTGCTGCCTTTGGGATGGGGGAGATCAGGAAGAATCAGATCCACCAAAAAGGTGTAAAGTGGTAGAAAACTCGAGGTTGAAGCACTCTAGTGGGTTTTAATATAGAAAGCCTTTATTCTCCATGCATAAAGAGCATTAAAAACCCACCCTGATGAAGGCATGCGCCACATTGTGCAGGTGTTAATGCTCATTGTACCGGGTTAATGAAGACTAGAGTGCCTCAACCTGGATTTTTTTCTACCTTATTTGTAGGTATGATTCTTCTGGTTCTCCTTCTTGTTCTACTTCATTCGAAGAACTTCACTGCACACACCAACTTCTCTTCAGTTAATTGAATCACGTGTGATGGCATGGCACAAGGCTGGGACAGAAACCCTGCACTAATGTTGCTCTGGGAGCAGGACTCCTGGAAATTCTAGTCTCTCGCGACAAGACTTTGAGTAGCTGGGCCAGTGCACGTGAAATTTGATTCTGGGTTGCCGGGATGATGAAAATGCTAACTATGCGTACTGTTGTATTCCTCCATCTGCCCGTAGATGCTGGGGATGCTGTGTGCCTGTGTAGTGCTGTGCAGGAGGGGTCACGACCCGGCCTATGAGCTACTGGTCACCGGAGCAACCTACGCATGAGGAGGACACAGGCCCTGCCCGCACCAAGGGCTCCACCAATAAGAATAAAGAAAAGAAGCCTCACCTGACAAGTCCACAGTTTGTGGTTTTCAGCTGTAGTAAGCTCAAGCACACCTTGCACAGGATAACTATTAGGTATACACTGGTGATGGGGGGGAAATCCGTGAAAATAATGATTTATTGAACATGCTTTGTAACTTATTTTTATTTTAAATGTTTTTTTTAGACACTATGGAACGCCTAAGGCCAAAGTTGTTAAATGGCGAATTGATATTAATGTTGTTTTCCTTTTGCTTAAGAAATACAGCCTTGCCTGTTTTTATTTTCCCTTTTGGGGCACATAAGGGATGATTAGGGGCTCTTTATAGAAGAGGAGAACTACTGTTCAGCGCAATATGTGGAATGTACTCCTTTCTCATGTGACAGTTTGCACTATGACTAAAGCTCTGGAGGTATTTAAGGAATATTGAATCATGTGAATATTAGAAGTACCTTTATCTATGAGGGATCCGGTAGTGTACCACTAAATTGTGAGTCAGTTAACCCATCTCCAGTCTCTCCATTCATAGGTAGTGTAGAAGTACTTTATCAGTGTTACCTAAGACCCATGTGTAGATAGAGCTTTGTGTTACAAGTTGGTACATACGTAGGTGTTTTCCGAAACACATTCTAATACCAAGTAGGAAAGGGAAGGGGTGAATCTCAATTGTATTTTCTTGATTCCTTTCTCCTTGCCTCCTTTTAAAATACATTGGAGGAGAAGATCCAAGTGGAGAAACCTCAGATCTGTGCAAAATTGTGCTTTGAGAAGATGAGGAGGGAGGACATGAGGAATAAAAAAAAGTTACAATTGAGATCCAACCTTATCTGGGCATTTGATGTAAACCACCAAAGAATTGGGACTGAGAGGGAGTCACTGTTTTGTTTAGTATTTTTGTGGCATTGTGTATTATTTTTCAAACATAGAAGTTGATATTTAGACTTGTAGCATTGCAGAAAATAATGTGAAACAAAATCATGTAAATAGATTGGGGAGAGGAAAGAACTTGAAATAAACCTCTACATTTCAACTAAAACATGTTTTATTGTTCACTGATGAACTGAAGTGCCACTATTTCATGTATCCATACTAAGGAAACTACAAAGTAAACATTAAATATTTTATGAATCAAATATTACATCAAATACAGTATACAGCTGTTGGTATTGATTCAGATGCACTACTACTTTCTCTTGTAGATCACTTCTCATGTTGGTCTAAACTAGTGCAGTTATTTTATCCCCACACACATATTTACAATTGATACATTTATAGTTTGACTGTAGTTTTATGTATAGTATCTGAGATTCACTATGGTGCCGTGAAAAAATATTTGTCCCCTTTCTGATTTTCTTTATTTTTGCATATTTTGTTTACTGAATTATCAGATCTTCAACCAAAACCTAATATTAGATCAAGGGAACCTGAGTTTACAAATAACAAAAAAAAACTGACTTATTTTACCTATTTCATTAACAAAGTTATGTAACACACAATTCCCCTGTGTGAAAAAGTAATTGCCCCCTTACACTCAAATGTTTGTGCCACCTTTAGCTGGAATGACTGCAACCAAATGCTTCCTGTAGTTGTTGATCAGACTCACATCACTGTGGAGGAATTTTGTCCTACTCTTGCATGTAGAACTGTTTTAACTCAGTTACATTTGTGGGTTTTCAAGCATGAACTGCTTGTTTCAAGTCCTGCCACAACATTACAACATCTCAACGTCCGTGAGCTGAAGTGCAGCTGGGACATGCAGCAAGACAATGATCCAAAACACACAATCAAGTCTACATGAAAAGGGCTAAAAAGCAACAAATGTGAAGTTTTGGAATGGCCTAGTCAAAGTCCAGACCTAATCCCAATTGAGATGTTGTGGCACGTCTTGAAACGAGCTGTTCATGTTTGAAAACCCACAAATGTCGCTGAGTTAAAGCAGTTCTGCATGGAAGAGTGGGCCAAAATTCGTCCACAGCGACGTGAGAGACTGATCAACAACTACAGGAAGCGTTTGGCTGGAGTCATTGCAGCTAAAGGTGGCACAACCAGTTATTGTATGTATGTATAAGTATGTAATTGTTGTGTTATTTGTTCACTCAGGTTCCCTTTATCTAATATTAGGTTTTGGTTGAAGATCTGATTACATTCAGTATCACAAATATGCAAATGTAGAGAACATTTGAAAGGGTGCAAATACTTTTTCATAGCACTGTATGAACAGTGCCTTCGGAAAGTATTCAGACCCCTTTACTTTTTCCAAATTTTGTTACATTACAGCCTTATTCTAAAATTGATTAAATTGTTTTTTTCGTCATCAATCTACACACAATAACCCATAATGACAAAGCAAAAACCGTTTATTTTTTATTTTAGCAAATTATTGAGGAAAGAAAAATCTCAAGGATAATCAATGGAAACAGGATGCACCTGAGATCAATTTCGAGTCACATAGCAAAGGGTCTGAATACTTATGTGAATAAGGTATTTCTGTTTTTTATTTTTAATAAATTAGAAAACATTTCTAAAAACCTGTTTTTGCTTTGTCATTATGGGGTATTGTGTGTAGATTGCTCAGTATTTTTATTTATTTAATCCATTTTAGAATAAGGCTGTTACATAACAAAATGTGGAAAAAGTCAAGGGGTCTGAATACTTTCCGAATGCACTGTATGTAGTAGGCCTTTTGGGTGAAAAAGACTGACAATCTCTGGTGCAGCATAGAAAAATAGTTCATGGGGAACACACAGTCATGACTCATGTTCCAAGTCAGTTCAGGGAGTCATCTCTACTGCCGGATAATCTATTTCTGAAAAGTCTTGAACAAAGGATCAGAACATCTGAGTAAGAAGCAGAAAGGGTACTCCGCATACTAAGGTTTTGAAGAACTACGGTATGTATGTGTGATTGTGCATGAGTATGTGTGTGTGTGCGCGTGTGTGTGTCCATGCATGAATGTGTGTGTGACTATGTCTATACTTTGGCCAGGTAGGAGCCAGGTACCAGCCCAACCTGTCCGTTTCTCTCCACTGTCCACCAGCCGTCTTCACTCTGTTCTATCACCACCACCACATCCCCTTTAGACACTGACAGCTCATCTGGGTCCTGGGAGCACAGGGAACACAGTGTTAGTAATATAAGTATGAGGCTTTTAATTACTGTATGGCTCATATACAGTACATACATACAGTATAATACAGATAAGTGGAAAAGCTTATGTAAACATGAGCCATCAATATTTGAACTAGTTATATAGTGATATTTCATAATGTCAGACGCATCACAGAGTTCTGTAATGACGTCTGTAACTTGACACCTGTAACCGTTTGTGCAGGTTTCACCTGTAACTTGACACCTGTAACCGTGTGTGCAGGTTTCACCTGTAACTTCACACTTGTAACTTGACACCTGTAACCGTGTGTGCAGGTTTCACCTGTAACTTCACACCTGTAACTTCACACCTGTAACCATGTGTGCAGGTTTCACCTGTAACTTGACATCTGTAACCATGTGTGCAGGTTTCACCTGTGCAGAGTAGTCATAGAACACCATGAAGGTATCATCATCATCATTCTCATCGGTTGTCACTGCAGGCAGGGCCGCTGCAGCTGCAGACTGGAAGCCAGGTATGGACGCATACACTCCATCTGAACTCTCAGGTACTGTTTGATCACTAGGTGGCGCTGCTGGCTGGGAAGTTGAAGCCTCACTGATACTCATCTTTGAACCAGAGTTTCGTGGCAGAAGATTGGAGAACCTGCAAAAATACATTTCATGTCACATTCTCAAATATATATGAATGTGTTGATGACATATAGCTATGTGAATATAGTGATACAATGTGCATATTAGAATTCCTATGCATTCAACTGTTATTCCAGTGTTACAAAGTGTTAGAGCTTGTTTAGCAGAAACACTATGTGGTGGTTTCCTGGACACAATGAAGCCTAGTCCTCAATTAAAAAGCACTGTCAATGGAGATTCTCCATTGAGCTTGATTTGTAGTCCAGGACTAGGCTTAATCTGTCTTCAGGAAACTGCCCCTACGAGTCCCAGGTTCTGCTAACTGACCTTTTCCTGACCCCTCCCCCTCCGCAGTGAGCGCCGCCGTTGTTGTCACCCATTGGCGATGGCTCCCTCTCATAGTAGTTCTCAAACACAACGGGGTCTAGAGAGATGAGGAAGGAAGTCCACAGAAATTAAGGATAGCCAATAGAGAGGGTGTATAGCGTAAAATATGTTATTCAGAGGAACTGTTACACTAGAACAGCAGAGACACACATAGAGTACAAACCCGTTACAGTTACTCTAAGAAGTGTTTGCCATTGGTGCCAATGTTGACAGCACCCCTGGCCCTTCACGCTCTGTTCCTGTATTCAGTGAGCTCTTACCTGGTGGACTTGAACCTGTTGTCTTCAACTCTATGAAACAGTTGTTATCTGCTGTGATGTCACACGTCTCCAGAATATTCCTCACCTCCTCGTAAAACTACAAAAAAATGTTTCTCATATTCATGCTCAGTCTTCGAAGAGGCTTCAATGATTTAAAATGATAATGGGTCGACAAATAAGATCAATTTTGGTTGATCACCAGATAAATTGCATGTTAGGCAGTGTAGAAGTGGTACTAATAGAGTTTCATGTAGACAGTAGTTCATGGACCCATCCATAAACCATTTGGTTATTGTCTGAAGTGTGGTCATTGTTGAGCTCACCTCGTCGTCTTTGACACATTGCATAGAGAAGTGATTACAGTGGTCCCAGAGGGCACACCTCAGGATAGTGATGCGGTCCCCCTCCTGCTGCTGAAACACCTGGAACAGCAGAGACACACATTCAGTACAAACCCTTCATCATCTATCCCTATATATACTGAACAAAAATATAAACGCAACATACAACAATTTCATTGATTTTACGGAGTTACACACTGAACAAAAATATAAACGCAACGTAAAGTGTTGGTCCCATGTTTCATGAGCTACAATAAAAGATCCCAGAAATTTTCCATACACACAAAAAGCGTATTTCACTCTAATTGTGAGCACAAATTTGTTTACATCCCTGTTAGTGAGCATTTCTCCTTTGCCAAGATAATCCATCCACCTGCCAGGTGTGGCATATCAAGAAGATGATTAAACAGCATGATCATGACACAGGTGCACCTTGTGCTGGGGACAATAAAAGGCCACTCTAAAACGTGTCGTTTTGTCACACAACACAATGCCACAGTTGTCTCAAGTTTTGAGGGAGTGTGCAATTGGCATGCTTGCCAGAGAACCATAAGCCAACTCTAACGTTGTTTTAGAGAATTTGGCAGTACGTCCGACCGGCCTCATAAACAACAGACCACGTGTATGGCGTCGTGTGGGCGAGCAGTTTTCTGATGTCAACGTTGTGAAAAGAGTAGAGTACCTCATGGTGTCGGTGGGGTTATGGTATGAGCAGGCATAAGCTAGGGACAACGAACACAATTGCATTTTATTGATGGCAATTTGAATGCACAAATATACCGTGACGAGATCCTCAGGCCCATTGTGATGCCCTTTTTAAAAAAAGATATCTGGGCCTAATTTATTTATTTCAATTGACTGATTTCCTAATATGAACTGTAACTCCGTAAAATCACTGAAATTGTTGCATGTTGCGTTTATATTTTTGTTCAGTATACAATCTCGCTCAAAAGTGACTGCACACATTAAGGTGGCTAACCAGGCATAACCAGGCTCTAAATAACTTTACAAGCTACTGTAATAGCTGATTCATAAGGCATATCAGGCTTACGTACTCACTCGGTAACGTTCAATATTGTGCTTTGAGAGGCACTACGCTTGATTGTGAATTACATACTCTGACCTACAATCTTAGAAAAAAGGGTTACAAAAGGGTTCTTCGGCTGTCCCCATAGGAGAACCCTTTTTGGTTCCAAAAAAAGGGTTCTTCAAAGGGTTCTCCTATGGGGAGAGCCGAAGAACCCTTTTAGGTTCTAGATAGCACCTTTCTTTCTAAGAGTGTGGTGTGGATGTATGTACATAAGCCACAGGGGGGGGGGGTTATGCTGAGAAATATAGGCCTACTCAGACATACAGCAGAAGGGGGCGTGGTGTGCTGTGGTGTGAGGCCGTAGTTGGGTTAGTAACAGTAGTGGGTTGGTGAAATGTGAAAAGTTGTGGCTGTGTAACAGAGAGCTCTAACCTCACATGTGCTCTTGTGTGTTCCCTCCCAGTCCTGACGAACTCTCTCCAGCTGCTCTATGTTCAACATGTATTGTTTCTCTGTACAGGTGGAGGACAATAGAGGTTAGGGAATACTTTACATTTATTGCATCCTAAGCAGTCTTCTTTACTTGGATTACAATAATAAATTGATGTTTTTTCAATAATCAGATCAATGATAATAAATCCATAATGGATTTACAGATTCATTGATTCATTCATCCATTGATATCATCACAAACAAAGAAAAGTACAGTATATTGTGTGGTATGGTTCAGACCTGCTTCAGTGGCGGCTTGCCTGCATTGCTTGGCCTTGTGTTGTACCTGAGGAAGACGAGCAGTAGAGGATTAAAGCTCTGAATCAAAACGTGACTGCTAAACAAAACAATAAAACAGACAGTTCTCCTTTAGAAGAAAATATCAGGATGTGCTCCGTTTACGCTCCTGACTCTCTGTTCCTCTACAGATCTCCATTTTCAGAACGCACACGGAACAAACATTTCTAAGAAATAGACAAGTCAATTCCAGCAATTGCAATCATTTCAGTGGGCATTACATTGTAAATGCCTTGCATTATAACCAACTCATAGACTCACAGAACCAGTCTAGTTTACTTCAGTGATGTAGTAAAAAAAAAAAAGAGGTGGGTAAACTGATCGCCGGTCGTGGTGAAAAAAGTAACACTTCCTATTTTTTCAATGCATATTTCTGCAAAAGGTGGATGAACTGTTGGGCAAAATAAAAAAGTGGGTAGACTGCGTTTCCTTGTGTTTTCCTCCACTATACCGCTGGTTTACTTGTAGTAGGAAAACGTAGTAATAAAGGGAACAGTTTCATAGCCTTCTCTGATACTGACAAATTGAGTTGCAGTAGAACAACAGTGCATTCGGAAAGTATTCAGGCTTTGTCCACATTTTGTTACGTTACAGCCGTATTATTATAATTTTTTCATCAACCTACACACAATACCCCATAATGACAAAACAAAAACAGGTTGTTAGACATTCTTGCAAATGTATCAAATAAAACAAAACTGAAATATTACATTTACATTAGTATTCAGACCCTTTACTCAGTATTTTGTTATAGCACCTTTGGCAGCGATTACAGCCTCGAGTCTTCTTGGGTATGACGCTACAAGCGTGGCACACCTGTATTTGGGGAGTTTCTCCCATTCTCCTCTGCAGATCCTCTCAAGCTCTGTCAGGTTGGATGGGGAGCGTCGCTGCAAAGTTATTTTCAGGTCTCTCCAGAGATGTTCGATCGGGTTCAAGTCCGGGCTCTGGCTGGGCCACTCAAGGACATTCAGAGACTTGTCCCGAAGCCACTAATGCATTGTCTTGGCTGTGTGCTTAGTGTCAGTCTGAGGTCCTGAGCGCTCTGGAGCAGGTTTTCATCAAGGATCTCTCTGTACTTTGTTCCGTTAATCTTTCCCTCGATCCTGACTAGTCTCCCAGTCCCTGCCGCTGAAAAACATCCCCACAGCATGATGGTGCCACCACCATGCTTCACCGTAGGGATGGTGCCAGGTTTCCTCCAGACGTGACACTTGGTATTCAGGCCAAAGAGTTCAATCTTGGTTTCATCAGACCAGATAATCTTGTTTCTCATAGTCTGAGAGTCTTTACGTGCCTTTCGGCAAACTCCAAACGGGCAGTCATGTGCCTTTTACTGAGGAGTGGCTCCGTCTGGCCACTCTACCATAAAGGCCTGATTGGTGGAGTGCTGCAGAGATGGTTGTCCTTCTGAAAGGTTCTCCCATCTCCACAGAGGAACTCTAGAGCTCTGTCAGAGTGACCATTGGGTTATTGGTCATCTCCCTGACCAAGGCCCTTCTCCCTCGATTGCTCAGTTTGGCCGAGCGGCCAGCTCTAAGAAGAGTCTTGGTGGTTCCAAACAAATGTAAGAATGATGGAGGCCACTATGTTCTTGGGGATCTTCAATGCTGCAGAAATTTTTTGGTACCCTTCCCCAGATCTGTGCCTCGACACAATCCTGTCTCAGAGTGCTACGGACAATTCCTTTGACCTCATGGCTTGGTTTCTGCTCTTACATGCACTGTCAACTGTGGGACCTTATATAGACAGGTGTGTGCCTTTCCAAATCATGTCCAATCAATTAAATTGACCACAGGTGGACTCCAATCAAGTTGTAGAAACATCTCAAGGATAATCAATAGAAACAGGATGCGCCTGAGATCAATTTCGAGTCTCATATTAAAGGGTCTGAATACTTATATAAATAAGGTATTTCTGTTTTTTATTTTATTTTATCTAAAAACCTGTTTTCGCTTTGTCATTATGGGGTAATGTGTAGAGACTGATGAGGATTTTAACAAATTTAATCAATTTTAGATTAAGGCTGTAACGTAACAAAATGTGGAAAAAGGGAAGGGGTGTGAATACTTTCCAAATGCGCTGAATAACTAGGTGTATTACATGTGTATAATTGCAGGGTTCGCAGTGGTGTCACCTTCTCTGACTGGTTTGGTGTTGTGGCTGTGTGTGTGTAGTTCCAGGGATGGCATGGTGATACAGTCCCTTCTCAGACTGGTTGGGGGCTGTGTGTGTGGGTATAGTTCCAGGGTTTGGGGATGTGGTGTTACCTTCTCAGACTGGTTGGGGGCTGTGTGTGTGGGTATAGTTCCAGGGTTTGGGGAGGTGGTGTTACCTTCTCAGACTGGTTGGGGGCTGTGTGTGTGGGTATAGTTCCAGGGTTTGGGGAGGTGGTGTTACCTTCTCAGACTGGTTGGGGGCTGTGTGTGTGGGTATAGTTCCAGGGTTTGGGGAGGTGGTGTTACCTTCTCAGACTGGTTGGGGGGCTGTGTGTGTGGGTATAGTTCCAGGGTTTGGGGAGGTGGTGTTACCTTCTCAGACTGGTTGGGGGCTGTGTGTGTGGGTATAGTTCCAGGGTTTGGGGAGGTGGTGTTACCTTCTCAAACTGGTTGGGGGCTGTGTGTGTGGGTATAGTTCCAGGGTTTGGGGAGGTGGTGTTACCTTCTCAGACTGGTTGGGGGCTGTGTGTGTGGGTATAGTTCCAGGGTTTGGGGAGGTGGTGTTACCTTCTCAGACTGGTTGGGGGGCTGTGTGTGTGGGTATAGTTCCAGGGTTTGGGGAGGTGGTGTTACCTTCTCAGACTGGTTGGGGGCTGTGTGTGTGGGTATAGTTCCAGGGTTTGGGGAGGTGGTGTTACCTTCTCAGACTGGTTGGGGGCTGTGTGTGTGGGTATAGTTCCAGGGTTTGGGGAGGTGGTGTTACCTTCTCAGACTGGTTGGGGGCTGTGTGTGTGGGTATAGTTCCAGGGTTTGGGGAGGTGGTGTTACCTTCTCAGACTGGTTGGGGGGCTGTGTGTGTGGGTATAGTTCCAGGGTTTGGGGAGGTGGTGTTACCTTCTCAGACTGGTTGGGGGGCTGTGTGTGTGGGTATAGTTCCAGGGTTTGGGGAGGTGGTGTTACCTTCTCAGACTGGTTGGGGGCTGTGTGTGTGGGTATAGTTCCAGGGTTTGGGGAGGTGGTGTTACCTTCTCAGACTGGTTGGGGGCTGTGTGTGTGGGTATAGTTCCAGGGTTTGGGGAGGTGGTGTTACCTTCTCAGACTGGTTGGGGGCTGTGTGTGTGGGTATAGTTCCAGGGTTTGGGGAGGTGGTGTTACCTTCTCAGACTGGTTGGGGGCTGTGTGTGTGGGTATAGTTCCAGGGTTTGGGGAGGTGGTGTTACCTTCTCAGACTGGTTGGGGGGCTGTGTGT
This sequence comes from Coregonus clupeaformis, assembly GCF_020615455.1. Classification (NCBI taxonomy): domain Eukaryota; kingdom Metazoa; phylum Chordata; class Actinopteri; order Salmoniformes; family Salmonidae; genus Coregonus; species Coregonus clupeaformis. Next base: position 18,765,330 of record NC_059206.1, read on the forward strand.
GTGGGTATAGTTCCAGGGTTTGGGGAGGTGGTGTTACCTTCTCAGACTGGTTGGGGGCTGTGTGTGTGGGTATAGTTCCAGGGTTTGGGGAGGTGGTGTTACCTTCTCAGACTGGTTGGGGGCTGTGTGTGTGGGTATAGTTCCAGGGTTTGGGGAGGTGGTGTTACCTTCTCAGACTGCTTGGGGGCTGTGTGTGTGGGTATAGTTCCAGGGTTTGGGGAGGTGGTGTTACCTTCTCAGACTGCTTGGGGGCTGTGGCTGTGGTGCTCCTGTCAGCAACCTGCTCTGCCTCGTCTGCTTCTTTACATTTCTGCTCATAGGACTTCTTAGACTGGAGATGGACAGAAGAGACATGCAGGGAATCATCATTGAAGCAGCCACAGTGGTCTGTTGTGTCATATGTTTTATGTAACAATCAATAAAACCTCTAGCAATGGTGTATCTCTGTAAAACGGTATGCAACTGTATGCAATGTCATCATGGCGAATGGTTCAGTCCTCACTTAGCAGTTTAAGCAAACATTTAGGTCCATATGTACACTACCAGTCAAAAGTTTGGACACATCTACTCATTCAAGTTTTGTTGTTATTTTTGCTATTTTCTACATTGTAGAATAATAGTGAAGACAAAATAACACATATGGAATCATGTAGTAACCAAAAAAGTGTTAAACAAATCAAAACATATTTAAGATTTTAGATTCTTCAAAGTAGCCACCCTTTGCCTTGATGACAGCTTTGCACACTCTTGGCATTCTCTCAACCATCTTCGTGAGGTAGTCACCTGGAATGCATTTCAATTAACAAGTGTGCCTTCTTAAAAGTTAATTTGTGCAAGAACAGCTCAAATAAGTAAAGAGAAATGACAGTCCATCATTACTTTAAGACATGAAGATCAGTCAATCCAGAAACTTTCAAGAACATTGAAAGATTCTTCAAGTGCAGTTGCAAAAACCATCAAGCGCTATGATGAAACATATGAGGACCACCACAGGAATGGAAGACCCAGAGTTACCTCTGCTGCAGAGGATAACTTCAATAGAGTTACCAGCCTCAGAAATTGCAGCCCAAATAAATGCTTCACAGAGTTCAAGTCACAGACACATCTCAACATCAACTGTTCAGAGGGGACTGTGTGAATCAGGCTTTCATGGTCAAATTGCTGCAAAGAAACCACTGCTAAAGGACACCAATAATAAGAAGAGACCTGCTTGGGCCAAGAAATAATAGCAATGGACATTAGACCAGTGGAAATTTGTCCTTTGGTCTGGAGTCCAAATTTGAGATTTTTGGTTCCAACCGCCGTTTCTTTGTGAGATGCGGTGTTGGTGAATGGATGATCTCCGCATGTGTATTTCTCACCGTAAAGCATGGAGGAGGAGGTGTTATGGTGTTGGGGTGCTTTGCTGGTGACACTGTCTGTGATTTATTTAGAATTCAAGGCACACTTAACCAGCATGGCTACCAGAGCATTCTGCAGTGATACGCCATCCCATCTGGTTTGGGCTTAGTGGGACTATCATTTGCTTTTCAACAGGACAATGACACAACACACCTCCAGGCTGTGTAAGGGCTATTTTACCAAGAAGGAGAGTGATGGAGTGCTGCATCAGATGACCTGGCCTCCACAATCCCCCGACCTCAATTAAGGTGGTTTGGGATGAGTTGGACGGCAGAGTGAAGGAAAAGCAGCCAAAAGGTGCTCAGCATATGTGGGAACTCCTTCAAGACTGTTGGAAAAGCATTCCAGGTGAAACTGGTTGAGAGAATACCAAGAGTGTGAAAAGCTGTCATCAAGGCAAAGGGTGGCTATTTGAAGATTGTTTAACACTTTTTTGGTTACTACATGATTCCATATGTGTTATTTCATAGTTTTGATGTCTTCACTATTATTCTACAATGTAGAAAATAGTAAAAATAAAGAAAAACCCTTGAATGAGTAGGTGTGTCCAAACCTTTGACTGGTACTGTATTGCTGGCTTCAGATTGGTTGATGTATTTTCTTGTACAGGATGATCAGTCTTCACCGCTTTCGCTCCATTTCTCTCACTCTGCCATTGGCTCTTGCCACTTGTCTCACTACAGAGTAGCCTACTAATGTAGCGCATCTATTCGGTATGTAAATGCTCTCATAGAGAATAGGGTTATATACATGGTGTTACACAGGATGTTCAGTATGATACTGTAATGATACTCACAGAAATAGGCCCAAGTTTATGTATATTTAAGCAAAAAGGCCCGAGTGGATGTGGTATGTGGCCAATATACCACAGCCAAGGTCTGTTCTTATGCACAAAGTAATGCGAAGTGCCTTGAATATAGCCCCTTAACATATACCACAAATCCCAGAGGTGCCTTATTGATATATAATAAACTGCTTACCAACATAATTAGAACAGTAAAAATATATGTTTTTGTCATACCCGTGGTATACGGTTTGATATACCAGCCTTCAGGGCTTGGATCACCCGGTTTATAATTGAGCATAGATCATGGGACTATGAGAGGTGAGATCAGTATAGATGCAGACCAAAATGTTCATTTCTGAGGCCTGTGCTATCCTACCAGTTCCCCACCATAACAGGGCCAAAGTCTGTGGTTGGTGTGTGGGTGTGTGGGTCTATATTCTGTTTCCTACCCTCTTCCTCTTGCAGAATTGCACTGTGATGTGTGTTCTCTCTTGGGTAGCTCACCCCTCTCTTCGAGGTAGCTAGGTCTACTGTGTGTAATGCCAGCCTTCCTCTTTTCTGGGTATGAACTCTTACACTGCACTCTTAGAAAAAAGGGTTATTCGGCTGTCCCCATAGGATAACCTTTTTTGGGTCCAGGTAGAACCTTTTTGGTTTTCAGATAGAATCCTTTTGGGTTCAATGTAGAACACTCTGTGGAAAGGGTTCTACATTGAACCCAAAAGGGTTCTCATTTCACAGTCGCTCTTATTCAGAGCGACTTACAGGAGCAATTTTGGTTAAGTGCCTTGCCTCAAGGGCACGTAGACAGATTTTTCACCTCGTCTGCTCTGAGGTTCAAACCAGTGACCTTTCGGTTACTGGCCCAACACTCTTAACCGCTAGGCTACCTGCCACCTGTCTCCTACGGGGACATCCGAAGCACCCTTAAGTTCTAGATACCATTATTCTAAGCATTTGGCTAAAGTCCCTTACAACTTTCAACTTTCAGACTGTTATATTACCCTCTGTGTATGTACCCCTGGACTTAGTAAATAGAATGCCTACCTCCATGGTCTTCTTGTATAAGGACACCTTCATCTTCTGAACTTTCTCCATAATCCCCTCAAACTGAACGAGGACAAACAACAGCTAGCAACTCAGAAATAGAGGTTTTTTAAATGTATTTTCTAAATGAAATAAGCACTCAATGACACATTTCAAACCTTTTTCCTCTGATCTTTCTGCCTCTCTCTGAATATTTCCATCTTCTTGACCTCTTCCCGTAACATTCCGGATAGGTGGATATGCAGATTCCCGATGTTTTCAATTTCTGTCAAAGTTAACAGTTATTTTAGTATATTGTCATTGGGCTTTGTTCTGGAGAGATGCAGTAGACAGGACAAACTTACGTGTTTTAAGTTGATCAAAGGAGGCTTTCAGAGTGCTGAAAAAATAAGAATGATGCATTTATCAATAACAGGTAGTTGCTCTCTCTCTCTCTCTCTCTCTGTCTCTCTCTCTCGCTCTCTCTCTCTCTCTCTCTCTCTCTCTCTCTCTCTCTCTCTCTGTCTCTCTCTCTCGCTCTCTCTCTCTCTCTCTCTCTCTCTCTCTCTCTCTCTCTCTCTCTCTCTCTCTCTCTCTCTCTCTCCTCTCTCTCTCTCTCTCTCTCTCTCTCTCTCTCTCTCTGATGGCACAGATTCCACCGAGGGCTAGCATGCGTGACTCAATGGCATTGTGTGCCACTACTGAACCTGACTCTATCATTATTATGCTATCATTGGACTCTATTGAGTTAAGATTGAGCATTCTGTCTTCTAACAATACCCCTATATTATTGTATTGGCTACCCATTCTATTGCCTGTGAATTGGCTGTGGTATAAGCAAGTGGCAAGCACGCCATGCCAGGTTATGGTAATGTTTGTAAAGAAAAAAAAAGAACATTACATTTGACATTTGATTTGGGCCAACGTCCCCCCAATGTTATTTTGATCTGTTATGACTGCATTTTGGCTAACTTATGCATAGTAGGTATTAATGGAGTTGCTCTATATATGTATGTAACCAGCCATTTACCTGATCTCTGTCTGCCCCCCAGCTTTACGGGATATTGTCACCAGGTCCTTCCCATATCTCTCCTCTGCCATGGCCCTGTAGACAGACAGACAGACAGACAGACAGACAGAGCAGGCAGACAGGCAGGCAGGCAGACAGACAGACAGACAGACAGACAGACAGACAGGCAGGCAGACAGACAGACAGACAGACAGACAGGCAGACAGACAGACAGACAGACAGACAGACAGACAGACAGACAGACAGACAGACAGACAGACAGGCAGGCAGACAGGCAGACAGGCAGACAGACAGACAGACAGACAGACAGACAGGCAGACAGGCAGGCAGACAGACAGACAGACAGACAGACGCAGACAGACAGACAGACAGACAGACAGACAGGCAGACAGGCAGACAGGCAGACAGGCAGACAGGCAGACAGGCAGACAGGCAGACTTAAAAGCTCTGTGTCTTGTAGAGTGTAGACCAGTCTTTGAGTTATATGAACATTCCGATTCAGTATGCAATCACTGCTGACCATCCCTGCATGTGTTTTGTATGAAGTTTTAATGACGTCAGAGAAACCCTACCTCATCTTCAGCAGTTCCTCCACATCTTTGCACATCCGCCTGCCATCACATAGTCTCTGTATCAGAACCTCATAGCCCAGATGATTAGTGAAATCTACTCCCTATAGAGAGAGAAAGAGAGAGATATGTTGTAACCCACAGTTACACAACAATAGTTACAACATAAACGTTTGATTCAAACTGCCCAGTGGTTTTTCTCTGTGTTTAGTGACATATACTGAACAGTTAAATTTCACAGAATTTTAGGGATTGGTTCCCATAAAATGGGACCTAGTGTCTTTACAACATGGTATATGAACCTGCTGAAATTCACAAAGTATCATAAAAACTTGTTACAGGACATACAAACAATAACAGACAATAGAGTCAGGGGACTGTCCAGAGGACCATAGAATATTCACTTTGAACAACTTTTAGTTGCACACAGCATAACAGAAATCCATTTAATGTGTTCTCTTTCATGTGTGAAGATGACAGGTAGATTATAAACTGTTGCCTTGGATGCAAATCTATCTGGACAATGAGAGGGCTAAATCCGTAACCACCATGAGCAGGAAGGGAGCCATAGCAACCAACGCCTCAGGGGACACCTGTGCCAATATACTATGATACCTCACATACAACAGAAAATACCAGATAAAAATGTGGAAATTGTGGTGAAATGGTTCAATCACCTACAGTGCATATCCAGGGGGTTATCAGTAAGAGTTGAACCCAGACCTTCCAGCTTTCCCACAGCACTCAGTTCAGTTCCTAATTTCATTTGCATGTTATTACTGTGGACATCATATTCTGTCAGACAATTGTCATATTTTAGAAACCTAATACATGTTTGCTTTAAAAGGCTCACTACACTTTCTTGTCTGTAAATGGTTGAGAATCAACAAAATACAAATATTTCTGGACAGTGAGATTTTAAATGAGTTATCAGTAGCCTATGTAGTTATGTACTGTATATATTTCGATCAAGACACACACCAAAGCAGCATATCAACAGACAATGGTAGCAGATGGTAACTTACCCAAAAGGCATCTTTAAACAGCAAGGGAGTCATTCTGTTGTGTTATACATGTACTTCCTCAAAGTTCAATGTTAATATCCTCTTTATCAACTTTTACAAAAAACATAAACCACTTAAGTTTAACAGATTCCTTATTGAGATAAAAAAAAGATCTATATATATATATATATATGCAGGACAACTCCAGAATGCCTCAGCTGTTATAACAGCAATATCACTGTTCAACTTTGAATTGTACTTGAATGAGGAAGAAGTCCCCTATGATGTCACTTTCCACAGACACCACCTCTTGCTGAGATATGTATATAACTACAGTTTTAATAATCATTTGAAAAATAGATCATATAGAATTTCAGATCTAAAACGGATTCATAGACTATGACTAAAATGTAAATGTATATTGGGCACAGATTGTGCCTTTGTTCATGAAAAATAGCCATAGGGGGAATTGATTATATGTTTTAATAAACGCCTTTATGGACAGATCAGTTTGATGATAAATGATCTCTGTATAAATATAGTTTTTCATTTAAACTAAATTAACTTTAAGAGCTAACACATACCGACCTCTAGTGGTTTACTCAGGGAAATACATAAACCATCACTTTCGAATGTTACAATGAGTCCCGCGCAGCCTCCTTGAAAGTTGAAACGACGTAGCAGCACAACTATAACCATTAGGCCTAATGTTGTGGTTAAATATTCAAGTTGTTGAAAATGTCCGTGAAGGTAAAATGCCACCAACGGGACGGGAGGTAAACCAAGAGGCACAATTATGTCGAGGTTCGACCTAACAATTGAGAGCGTTGATATTTATTTTCTGATCATCTGATGTATATTTTTTCTTAACAACTTGCTAAATACTTGCAAATAAACATGCCTCATTCAGATTGGGGCTACAATTAATTCCTGTTTCACAATATGACCACAAGAGGGAGACACAGACCTCTTCTGCACTCCCAATGTCTGTGCTTAACTGACAATAAGATACTGTATGGGTCCACCAAATCCCAATAGACCGAAAATCGACCCAAAACCTAAATCTCAGTTTTATGTCGAAATTGTGCCCTGGACATGTGTGACTGAGGAAATGGTAACACATGGATGAACAAACACATGAAAGCCTATTGATTTTCAGAGTGATAGAGGATGGCCGTGTGGTGTCTCAGTCTCTCACTGTCCTCCTGGTCAATAAGATGTGTGAAAATCTGAAGGCTCTCTCTCTCAGCAGGGGAATCACCTAGTTACTATTATCTACCCAGAGACAGAAACAGGTTACAGAGGGCATTCCAATCAATACACTAGAATGGTAGCACTCTGTCTGACTAAACGATAGGCCTGAGGTATTGGGCTTGCAAGTTAACATTTTCAACTCCTCTGTATTGTTTGTCATCAACTCATTTATTACCAATAATGCCATCGGACCCTAAATAATCCCAAGGGGTTTAGTGATGGAGATTTGCCCCTTCTCTACACTCTTAGAAAAAAAGGTGCTATCTCAAACCTTAAAGGGTTCTTAGGCTGTCCTCATAGGAGAACCCTTTGAATAACCCTTTTTTGGTTACAGGTAGAACCCTTTCTACAGATGGTTCTACATGGAACCCAAAAGGGTTCTACCTGGAACCAAAAAGGGTTCTCCTATGGGGACAGCCTAAGGACCCTTTTGGAACCCTTTTTTTCCCTAAGAGTGTACATCGTCCTCAAAAGTCTTTAATCCTTTCAGTCTGCATGAATAGGAGCATTGACATTTATCCAGCCTATTAGCTATGGCTACTGATTCCTGAAGCCCAGGGTCCGTGTGAGCTGGTCTATCTGCGTGTTGGACCCTGTTTGAGGGCTCTAATGGAGGGTCAAGGCAGCACTGGGAATCAGCTGTGTAGGCAGGTCCTACCCAGGCCAACGGGTCCACAGACACACACAGCCTCCACACAGGGGCTCCCTGCAGTGGCAGTTATTGAACTGTGACAAATGAGCCGTGTCAGGGCCAGGACTAGCCTCCTACCTGGGGGATTCTCTCTAAATGACCTTCCCATTACCCAACCACTGGTGTATTCCCCCTCCTCAGCCTCCCCAGATAGGGTTACACAGGGAGGCAGACCATTCACCGCAGTCCATTGTCCCCATTACCATAGAGTTTTTCCTAATGACTGTATAGGGTTTTTGCCCATGTGAACTTGTGAAGTTATTTTCCACTATTTTCATTTCCAGGTCCATATTGTTATGTCCATTCAGTATGTGTATTGATATACAGTATGTAGCTGTGTGTGCTGTGCAACTGGGCATGCATACATTCCTGTGACTCACATTTACATTTTTGTCATTTAGCAGACGCTCTTATCCAGAGTGACTTACAGTTAGTGAGTGCATACATTATATTATATATTTTTTATTTTATTTTTATTTTTATTTTTTCATACTGGACCCCGTGGGAATCGAACCCACAACCCTGGCGTTGCAAACGCAATGCTCTACCAACTGAGCTACATCCCTGCCGGCCATTCCCTCCCCTACCCTGGAAGACGCTGGGCCAATTGTGCGCCGCCTCATGGGTCTCCCGGTCACGGCCGGCTACGACAGAGCCTGGATTCGAACCAGGATCTCTAGTGGCACAGCTAGCACTGCGATGCAGTGCCTTAGACCACTGCGCCACTCGGGAAACAACTTGACCTGAGTGTGTTTGTCTGCCTGAGTGCTTGCTTGCGTGTGTTAGGTTCTGTGCATCTGCGATAGTGTGAGTGACTTCACTGCTTTCACACGTTCTCCATCCTTTCATCCCTCCTTCCCTCCTTCCCTCCATCCTCTGTAATCCCCAATTGACTATTGGCACCAGCCCTTTATCTCCACCTCTCCTCTGGTGCCCTGGGCACATGTCTGCAGAGTGCTGTGTGTGTGTGTGTGTGTGTGTCCCCTTCTCTGACTCTGGCCCTGGTGAATAGGAATGCAGTGAAGTGAG